>NC_046158.1:90267356-90428884 GCF_011064425.1 Rattus rattus | reverse complement strand
AGGAGTATTCAAGTTAGTAAAAAAAAAAAAAAAGGATTGAAGGAGTTGAAAGGGTGTAAAAGTCCATATGAATAAGAATACCAACCAACTAGAGCTCCCAGGGACTAAACCACTACCCAGAGAGTACACATGGACAGACCCATGGCTCCAGGTTCATAAGCAGCAGAGAATGGCCTTGTTGGGTGCCAATGGGAGTAGAATTTCTTGGTTCTGTCAAGGCTGGACCCCCCAGTGTAAGGGAATGTTAGGGCTGGGAGGTAGGAAGGGGCTGTGGTTGTGGATGGGGAATACCCTTATAGAAGAATGTGAAGGGGTTATGGGATAGGGGCTTATGGACTGGAAACTGGGAAAGGGAATAACATTTGAAATGTTAATAAAAATATCCAATAAAATAAATTAAAATAAAAAGAATAACAATACCAACCAACCAGAGTTCTTAGGGACTAAACCACAATCCAAAGAGTACACATGGACAGATCCATGGCTCTAGCTGCATATGTAGCAGAGGATGACCTTGTTGTGCACCAATGGGACAAGAAGCCCTTAGTCCTGCCAAGGCTGGACCCCACAGTGTAGGGGAATGTCAGGGTGGGGATGTGGGAAGGAAGGGGTGGGTGGATGGATGGGGGAACACCTTCAAGAAGAATTGGGATGAGGCATGGGTTAGGGTGTTTATGAATGGGAAACTGGGAAAGGGCATAACATTTGAAACGTACATAAAAAAATCCAATAAAAAATAAACATGCAAATGTAAAAAAAAGAAGAGGGTCATTTTATGGTGATAACATACTGGGATGAGAAATGTGATTGTGCTGAATCTTTCACAGCCGTAACAAATGTGTGAGATGGGGAATGTGACACATGAGTCATTACGCAGTATGAGTGTGTGGAGGCATTGCACTCCACTCATAGGGATAGAAAAGATTTACTGTCAATATTGATAAAGAAAGAAACAGTCATGTTACTTCCTCTGAATATTTTGTAATGAAAATGAATACTTCATTATCACATACAATCAGTAAAACATAGACTTTTTACTTTTTTTGAGATAATACAATTACAAAATTTCTCCCTTCCTTTTCCCTACTCCCCTTCAAATTCCCTATACCCCTCACTATTCCCCTTCAAATTCGTGTTCTTTATTTATCAATTGTTATTACATGTACATCTATGTATATGTACATATATTATCCCTAGATATAACTCAGTTATATATAGATATAATATCCCTAGATATTGCTCAGTCTGTATAATGTTGCTTGTCTGTATAAATTAGGGCTATCAATTTGGTATTGGATAACCAATTGATGTGTTCTTCCTTGGGGAATACTATTCCTTCTGCCCTCGGCATTTCTTAGTTGCATGTCGTTCTTTGTGTAGGGCTGAGGTCCCATGGGCTTTCCCCATCCACATTGGCATGTCAGTTTGTGCGCTCCTTGTTCAGCTCATGTTTGGGAAGTCATGTTTCTGAGAGCTTATAGGTATATATTCTGACATTACCTGAGACAAAATCTCACAGAAAATACTCCGATCTGACTCTTACCATCTTTCTAATGTTCCTCGAGCCTTAGGTCTATGAGTATTTTATAGATATAGTCACTGGGTCTGAGCTCCTCATTCTTTATTTTGATTGGGTGTGATTTTCTATAGTGGTCTCCGTCTGTTGCAAAGAGAAATTTACTTGGTGACATTTATATATATAGGATAGATGTTTATAGATTGTTATTAGGGATTATGCTGGTTTAGTAAAGTATTGGCTGTAGATTTTCCTCTAATATCCATGATGTCACTAGCTCTCAGCTGTTAGCTAGTTTTCCAATATCAAGAATAACTTCTGTCTTGTTGAGGGGGTCTTAAGTCCAATGAGAGATCTTTTGATTACCATCAAGGTGTTTGTGCCACTGCTACACTCTCAGGGTTACCATGCACTGCTGGTGGTTGATGTGGTTTGTAGATATCATTGTGTTTTAAATACCAGAATGAGTATCTTCTCTATGTTCATATTAATACTGTCTCTAAATAGCAGTACAGAAAGAGACACTGAAGACATTTGAATAAACCCACTTGCCAAATGCAGCAAATACAAGCTGGATGCCCTTGATAGCAGAACAAAGTTGCTCTGGAAGACACAAGCTGAGTTAGACAAAGCTGTCCTCACACACTTACTGCAATGCTCTAAATTTATAATTTATAAAAGTCATTATAAGATAATTTTAAATATTTCTGTAGTGATTTTACTTGTGTAGTTCGCATGTATATAGAGAAAATTCTGTTTTTAAATTAAGGTTGTTGTTATCATTTCTATGAATTCCTCAGAAACTGAATATTAAAAGTTTGTTGAAATATTTGTATTCATCATGAGAGAGTTTAAACTGACAAAAGTATGAAATTGATTTTTATGCAGACCTTGGTATCATTTTGCCTTCCTGTGACCCATTACTCATTACAACATTCCCCTTGTTGCTTGACAATGAATATGTTTTAGAAGACATCTTCCTTGGTTAATTGACTTTAGTTTTGTAGGACCACATCATTTCAGCTTGGTTTGGTCACTATTTCTGCCCATCCCCCACACAGTTAATGAGCTATGTTTTCTATTTATAGAAAAATTTTATACTCTCTGTGCTTGAAGTAATAGCCAGTGAATAGTCACTATGGAGAGACGCCATGAATTTCACAGCAGGAAAACATTATGATAAGTAAGCTTCAGCAGCAAGGAAGACTTGGGTAACAGTTTGCTTTTTGCATATATTAGTTATGGTTTGTAGACAGGAAGAAATGGGTGGTGGGAGGAATGTTGTTCAAAACAGAAGAGTTTGTTTTGGTTACAGAGACAAGAAGCAATCCTCAGCAAAGTCACTTAGAGAATCAGATTCATCTGAGGTACACTTTAGTCTGTTATTCACCCTTGCTCAGTTCAGGACTAGACTAGAACACAAGTTAGTGACTGCATTCATGGCTCTTTAGGGAAATTATTATGACTGCAGAGGAAGACAAATATTCTGTTTTCTTCAAAACAAGTTTATTGTAGATATTTTAAAAGAGAAGAGGTAAAATATAAGGAAAAATTCATTACTGACAAGTGCAGGTTAAAAAACAAAACAAAACAGTGTCCTGTAAGCGATGCAGTATATAGAAATTGAATATATGCTTAAACAGCTATCTAAGGTACAAATTTACCCCAAGCTAAAACCATGTAAGATCAGCTACAATTACCTGGTGGAAGAAAGAGTAAAGGCTAAAATGTAAATATGTAATGTTTACTGTTAACGATCAATCTTCTAGACTTTTTATTTTTAAAATATTTATCATAATTTTTCTAGGCCAACTCAAAGAGAGGTTTGATGAACTGTGGCAGTCGGACAGCAGCAACGAAGAAAAGGGGCCAGAAAATGCATCTTATGAGGAAAAGCCAAAGGGACAGGGAGAATGAACACTAACTAGGGAGTGCACTCACATGGTGTGTGAACATTCACTGGAACATGAATATCTGCCAGTGGTCAGGTGGATATAATCAGAAATATTGTGTACTTGTAGGAAACTTTTTATTCATAAAAATTATTTTAAAATCTTAAAGGTACAGACAAGTGATTTTATTGGTATTTTACTAGCTTCATGGATATTGAGTACTGAGACTTGTGGGCAAGTTCTTCAAGCCCATAGCAAAAATAAACCCATGTTCATAGGCAAGTTCTTCGTGTCTATGCAGGAGAAGTAAGCATACATTGACTCTATTAAGAGGATGACAGATCTCCTTTTTGCAAAGAAGAACTTCGGGCTTACTACATTAACAAAAATAATAAAAACAAAACAGGAAATGACCTAATTTCAAACCTTGTAAACTGAGGAAAACATGTTATGACCCAGATAGATTAATAAATGGAACAGTCTCAGAACATATTTTAGTCCCATGATTCAGTAATTTCTTCACTTGATGTGAACATCACATTTATTTTTCAAATTTTCTGCATGTCCAGTTATTATTAATCCATTCAAAAGTGTCATTCACTTTCATATAAATGAAGACAGAACTAGTCACCTCAAAGCAGAGGACCCCTGACAGGCAGTAGTCACAGAAGAGGACACGCTCCAGGAGGGTGTGAACGTGGTGAAGGGCTCAGAGCTAAGTGTCTCCCTCTAGAAGTCTTTGAGTGACTAACTCATAGAAATGGCTGTCTGGTACTCAAGACGTCTGAAAATCTGAAGACCAAAACTGAGTAAGTTACTAAGTATGCTAATGCTCACTGTGTTATTTTGTCCTCTTTGATTTGGGAGGATTCTGAAAAAGGGAAATGTGTATTCAGTCTTATTTCTCCCACTTTTCTATCTAGCGGCCATTCCTGCAGTCTGTCTCTCTCCTCTTACCCTCTCTCCTGCAGCCTCAGCCACAGAGCCAAGCTAATCCTCCTTGGATAACGACTTGGCTTTAAAGAAACTATATTTTTCATCCACTAAATCCCTATCCTTACATGAATAATATCTCAGGATAATTTGTCTGGAAAGCCACATGGAACTCATGTGTAACAGGGTTCCTGTCTGTCAGCAGTGTACCCAAGACTGGGGACTGCAATGTGTTAGCCTAAAATGACCCACTGCTGCTGGTAGGGAATTACTTGTGGTGCTGCTGTTTTTAAGAGTGCACCATTGGACTGCCCTCCTGCCATCTCTTTTCCTTTATTTTAATTTTTCAGCCCCACTGGCCAACTTTGTCTCCTGCCTTGTTCAATGATCTAATTTCACTTTCTCTTTCTTTTCCATCTATTTCCTTTCGTATTTTAAATGTATATTTAATTATCCTAAAATTCCAAGTTGCCCTCTGCCTGGGCTTTATCTTTGCATGAATTTTACATGGAGTACCATATTTTTGTGTTTAAATGTCGCCATGACTATCATTCTTCTGTGTAGTTTCGTTGGCCGTGGTGATTTGCCTTTTCGCAGTCTCCCTCTGCTAGCTGTAACTCACTACGGAGCACAACCTGAATTCAAACTAGCAGTAAACCTCCTGTCTCTTCTTCACAAGGAATGAGAATACATAGCCTATCACCAATTTAAAAAAATTGCTCTCAAAATTTCAGTTTGGAAAAAGGATACTCTCATTGTGCTTAATCCATTCAAGCCTACAGCAAAGCATATTCCTCTTAGGAATCACAAGGAATTTTGGGAGGCTTTTAAATTTTCCATTTTTATGGAACTTTTGGTTAGTTTTATAGCTCCTCACAAGAATGAAAGTTTGAATAGAAATCATAAATTAGTTCTTTTAACTTTCTTGAGATTATACTATACTCACATCATTTTCCTGTTCCTTTTTTCCCCCTCCAAACTCTCCCAAGTAACACCGCCACACACTCTTTTTCAAGTTCATAGCTTCTTTTTCCTTTAATATCTATATTTCCTAAATACATATATGCAATCTACTCAGCCCATACAATGTTACTTGTATATGTTTTCAAGGCTGACTCATTGTTGCTTCATTGTAAGATTTTTATTATTCCATTAAAATGGTGTGGCATACAGAATGATGTCCTTGAAAAATGCCTGTGTCCTAAGTGGGAACCTGTGATTATTATCTTATGGCAAAGTTGGCGTTGTGAATATAATTGGTTCAAGAATTTTAAGATTTAAAATTATCATTGATCTGTCCGAAGTAATTCCAATGATCATTAGAAGGGAAAACAAGAGATTCAGAATGAAAGAGAAAGTGATCAGATTAGAATTAGAGGCTGGAAATATGCACTTCAAATATTCCAAAAGGGGCCCTGAACCAAGAAATGCAAGCATCCTTTAGAAGCTGGAAATGACAAGGAAACAGATTCTATCCAGAAACTTTGAGAAGAATAAAGCTCTGGTGCTAGTTTAATGCTATTTCCTAATACTCACATTAGAACGGTGTCAGGGTAGGTGAAGATGAGGGGGCAGGTGAGTGGAATGGGGTTGGGACAGTGGGCTGAGGGAAAGATAAGCTCTTTTTAGCCACAAAATTTGTGATATTTTCTTACAACATAGATCAGAAACAAATACAAATGTTAATTATGGGGCTGAGTAAATAGTTCAACTATAAAACAATTGTTTTAAAATTATGCATAAAGACCTGGGTTCAATACCCAGACATGCTAGGTACATACATACATACATACATACATACATACATACATACATACATACATACATACATACACACATAAAAAGAGAGAGAGCTGAAAACTGTTTATTGTGAATATTTAGTGAGAGTCTTACATTTTGGTCTTAGTGTAAAGTTTCATATTTGGTGATAATTGCTTCCTCTCAAGTGCTTCTCTAGCCATGTGCAGAGGCTATTCTTTATCTGTACAAAGGTCTATTGTCATCCTCCTCCCCATGTTGGGAGCCGACCACTCTTTTTAGCTGCTTTTATGCTCTTTATAACTCAGTAGTCACCCTGTTCCCCGAGTACATACACACGCACACACATGCACGCACACACAAACACATCATACCACACCTCCACACAATTTGACTCTTCCCAATATTTTATTTGCTGTTAATTTACCCAATTCAAGTGCATTTTAATACAAATTCTATGTGATTTAATTCTTATATCGGGGAGTCAAGTGGGTGTGCAGATCTATACCAGAGAGCATTTTTGTCTCAGATAACCAGAAACAGATTTTGTTGAAAGTGTATAATGGCTATATAATGAAAGGACTTCTATTTTAAAACGAATTTAGCTACCTTCTTTTTGACTTTGTAAATGAATGATTGATGCCGCATAATTAGTTTTATGAGAGAAGTTTCCCATACAACTATTTCTCTGTGTGGTTTATCAAGGACAGGAATGACCTTGGGTTCTTGTTGTAGCCCTTAATTGGCATACGGTTACATACTATTGGTTTGAAGACAACTGATTTGCAGAATATTCTCAACTCTAATGTCAGTCCTCAGTCCCATGAATGTATTTCTTCATTCAGCAAGCAGATACACTTGTAATCTGGCTTTGTGAGTTCCTTTTGGTGACATGATGGTGGTAGAAACTACCCACGAGAACCAAACAGGATCCCCATATCAAAGTTAGCTATATTTTATTTTATGTTTTATTTTGCAGTCCTAGGATTCAAAATTCGGTCTCATATAGTCTAAGACAGTACTCTACTATTGAGCATCAAGAAGCTGCATTTCAGTTCAAGAGATGAACAGTTACACAATTACGAATAATAATTGTACTAAATACTAACAGAGTGGTTTTAGTTAGGGCTACTATTGCTATTTTAAAAATGTCATGATGAACATGGACTGACCCTGGACTCTGACCTCATAGGTAGCAATGAATATCCTAGTAAGAGCACCAGTGGAAGGGGAAGCCCTGGGTCCTGCTAAGACTGAACCCCTAGTGAACTAGACTTTTGGGGAGAGGGCAGCAATGGGGGGGTAGGGTTGGGAGGGAACACCCATAAGGAAGGAGGGGGAGGGGATGTTTACCCGAAACCGGAAAGGAATAACACTCGAAATGTACATAAGAAATACTCAAGTTAATAATAATAATAATAATAATAATAATAATAATAATAATAATAAAAATGTCATGATGAAAAGCAAGGTGAGGAGGAAAATTTTTATTTTGCTTATACTTCCATATCTTTATTACTCATCAAAGAAAATCAGGATAGAAACTAAAACAAGTCAGGAACCTGGAAGCAGAAGCTGATGCAGAGGCTTACTGGCTTGCTCCTCGTGACTTGCTCTGCCTGCTTTCTGATAGAACCTAGGACCACCTGCCCAGGGATGGTAACACTCACAATAGACTGGGCCCTCCCATGTCAGTCACTGATTAAGAAAATGTCTTACAGATTTCCCTATTCTATTGTCCTATGGAGGCATTTTCTCAGTTGAAATTCTCTCCTCTCAGATGACTATTTTGTGTCAAGTTGACATTAAATACTAGCCAGGAGAAAGTTAGCGAATATGGGAAGATTGGATTGGACTGTGATTTTAAAAATAAGGGCATGTTTACCTGGAGTTTGAGAATTAGACTTTGTGTAATGCCCAATACAATGAGAGAAATTTTGGAAGTTGAAGAAAGAAGAGAAATGTTTGTTTAAAGTTTAATTCAGTTATAAAAATAACTAGAGACTTTGAAAACTGTAAATTGTGTATGAGTGTGTTAGATGACTGATATGGATAGCTGAAATCATAGCAGTCCATAAAATATTGTAGTCAAAGGGATTTAAAAATGACTTGTTTTGTCATTCAGGTAGAATATCCTGGACAAGAAGAAGTAAAAATATCCATTTAATATTAAGCAACAGCATAGAAGACACCATTTTAGAGATGAAATTAATTTAGTAGTAGTAGTAGCTAGGTTTAAAAACTATGACACAGTGTGGAAATCAACTGACCCATCTAGGTGGAAGCCAGTGTACATGTTATAATGATTATTTTGCTGAATGTAGTATTAATTTAATAATTACTTCCACAGCTGCAGACTTTCTTTCTTAAACACTAACTTTTGCCTAGGTAAATTGTTCTCATTTTTATTCTCCCCTCAGCAAATACGAATGCTGATTCTGACATCAGAAGCAATGTATGGAATGAATCGCTCTGCAGTATCAGAGTTTATATTCCTCGGGATCACTAATATATGGGAGGTTCAGTGTTTACTTTTTTTCTTCACCTTGCTGTTCTACTTTGCAAGTATGATTGGCAACCTTGTCATTGTGCTCACGGTAACCTTGGATCCTCATCTAAACTCCCCCCTGTATTTCCTCTTAGCTAATCTCTCAGTCATTGATATGATGTTCTGCTCAATTACAGCTCCTAAGATGATCTGTGACATTTTTAAGAAAAACAAAACCATCTCCTTCTGGGGATGTATAACTCAGATCTTCTTCAGTCATGCAGTTGGGGGCACTGAGATGGTGCTCCTCATAGCCATGGCCTTTGACAGATATGTAGCCATATGTAAGCCTCTGCATTACCTGATCATCATGAGCCCACGAGTGTGTCTATTCTTTTTAGTCACTTCCTGGGTCATTGGTCTTATTCACTCAATGGTACAACTAGTGTTTGTTGTAGACTTGCCTTTCTGTGGTCCTAATACATTGGACAGTTTTTACTGTGACCTGCCCCGACTCCTCAGACTTGCCTGCACAAACACTCAAGAGCTTGAGCTCATGGTCACTGTCAACAGTGGGCTCATTTCTGTGGGGTCCTTTCTTCTACTGGTCATTTCCTATATTTTCATTCTATTCACTGTTTGGAAACATTCTTCTGGTGGGTTATCTAAAGCCCTTTCCACTCTCTCAGCCCACATCACTGTGGTCATCTTGTTCTTTGGGCCACTGATGTTTTTCTATACGTGGCCTTCACCAACATCACACCTTGATAAGTATCTTGCTATCTTTGATGCATTTATCACTCCCTTTTTGAATCCAGTCATCTATACATTCAGGAACAAAGACATGAAAGTGGCAATGGGGAGACTGTGGGCCTATTTTAGGCATTACAGGAAAATGTCATAAATGGTTTGACTATGATGATGGAACTATAGATACTCCATTATGGACATTTCAAAGAAGTCTCCATGAAATATCAGAGACACTCCCAAGATTTATGCAATACTACATGCCCAAAGATCTGCTAAATATTTATCAGCTGTATTATTACAAATGGTGTTAATGACTGACACTCTGTATGTCAGGGTGTGAATAACAATTTAGAGTCCTTTATACTTTACCATCTTTAAAGTCCATGATCCAGAGAAATTTCCAACCATAAATCAAAGAATAATATTATATCAGATTTCTGTAGTAGGTAGACTAAGAGATTATACAAATATGTGACTTTTTAGTCTGCTTACTACCTTCCTTGATCTTGAGATTTTTTTTTAACAAAAATTTTGTTTTCATTGATCCAGTCTCTTGTGTCTCACCTCTTTATCATACTTCTCTCTTTTGTGGTCTGGAAAATTGTTCGACCTGTGTGTAGAATAATAGAATTGAAAATTAGAGTGATTGATCAACACTGTTTGTTCCAATCTCCTTAAGCTATAAAAATGTTAGGAATAAAGAGTATATTTTAAAACAGATTGATGGAACTTTCTCAGAGGCTGAGTGGAAATAGCTATAAAGTCACCAGGGAGACTCAGGCTGAAGAAAACTTGATGATAAACACTGTATCTGTGCCCTTTCATTTTCAGATGGGCTGTGTATTTGAATTGGTGCCCATATTTCACTCTCTCAGGTTTTCCTGTAGTCACAAAGCAGTATATGTTCCTTGTATCCTTCCCTCTCTGTAAAAGGTCATTTTCATGTGGCATGATGAAGTCGTTTCTAATTCCTTTCCAAACTTCTCCTACTACCATACTTTTCCTGTCTCAGGCCCTAGGAAAGTCCAGAACCAATAGGAGGAGAAGCCCTTGGTTCTGTAAAGGTGTGTTTCCCCATTATGGGGGAATGCCAGGGTGTTGAGGTGGGAGTGGGTGGGTGGGGGTGGGAGCATCCTCATAGAAGCAGTGAGAGGGCAGAGGAAGTATAGGAGAGGGGGAAAAGGAGATAACATTTGAAATGTAAATACATAAAATATCCAAGAAAGATATAATTAAAAATAAATAAATAAGTAAATAGTACAACAACAAAAAAGGTGAATTTTAAACCATTGCTCTAACTGTGGAAAAGGAAACTCCACATGAAACAGTTTTCTCTTGTCTAGGTGGCATTCTCAGAGACTCTCCATCAGAATCTGCTATCCAAGCCTGCAGCCCTTTGTACACTTATGTAGATGCTTTTTTTGCCCGTTAAATTACCAACACTTAATCATCTTGATTATTTTTATGGTATAAGGTAAGAGTTCTATTTGGCTTTCCTTGGATGAATAGCAATTTGTTCCATTTCTTTCCTTCGAATTGAAACTAAATACTTTTTATATTAAAGTACTATTCCTATTGGGATCAATTTCTGAAATTTGTTTCATTCACTATCCAATTTCTTTATTGGGCTATCTATATAATAGATATTATTCATATTTATTTTTATGTGTGCATATGTGTGTACACACACTGTATGGGTACAGATGCCCACAGAAGCAAGATGCACACAGACCATCATGAACAGCCGATGCGGATGCTGGGAACTAAACTTAGGCCATCTGGAAGAACAGCAAGTACTCTTAACCTCTGAATCATCTCTCCAGCCTCAATATATATCATACTCTTTTGATGATTGTCAATTAATGGACATTTTTAGCATCTCATCTAAAAAGTCAGTTTCCTATGTATATTTTCCTTTATCACTGCAATGTGATTTTGTTCACATTAATTGTACAAGCCATGTACTATAGATTGATTATCTCTTACTCAGGGAAATGTGATCTGATGTTTGTTCTTTATAAGTCATATAAATCATTGTGGCTCTTTCTCAAAAAATTAAATAGAAAAAATGATGTCAGTCAAATATGCATAAAATTTCTTTTTGTTTAAAATGTGTTTAAAATTATCCAACATGGTTAATAAAGATTAGAAAGAAGTTACTAATTGACACTTGCTTCATGGGGTGATGAAGTTATGATAACTTCTCATTGCTTGTGCCTGTGGAGATGTAGGTACATTACCTGTGTGGAATCCCACAGATCAGATAGCCTGAAATATGTAGAAATAATAGAGACCCATGGAGGGGAAGGGGAGGACCAAATCTCAAAAGTTGTTTCTGACTGACATGTGGGCTATGATACAACACACACACACACACACACACACACACACACACACACACACACGCACACACACACACCACAGCATGCTATACTAGAAAATAGTTTTTAATGCAAAAACATAACAGAACTCCCATTTCATCTATTATACCACTCCTGATTATATCCCTGAAGGAACTTTAGACAACCAACAATAAGATACTTGCACGCCCATGATTTTGTGTTACTATTCACAATAAGTAAGTTATGAGCACAATCTAGTTGGCTACCGACAGGTGAATGGATAATGAAAATACTATATAAATGCATACATACATACATACATACATACATACATACATACATACATACATACGTGTGTGTGTGTGTGTGTGTGTGTGTGTGTGTGTAATGTATTATTCAGCCATAAAAAGTAATGCTATCTTATCATTGCAGAAAACTGGATGGAGCTTCAGGAAATGTTACATAAATAAGCTAGACACAAGAAAGACATGTTCCACATTTGCTATATGTAAAACAAATAATGTTGCCCTGAAAGTAGAGGCTTGACTACTACATATGGCATGGGAGTGGCATGGGAGAAGAGATTGATATTCTAGGACAAATCATATATTTTCTAACTATGTTTGAAACAGATATTAATTCCTACTTTTGTGAGACAGAATCTCATATTGCCTTGAGATCACTGTGTAATGGAGAATGATCCTCCTGCCTTACTCGCCCAGGTATTGGGATTACAACTGTGTATGGCCATGGTCAGCAATAGCATGCATAGTGATGAACAATGAGTTCAACTTCTAGGAGTAGCATATGTTCTCACTGATTAAAACAAATATTTGGAGCTTACACCAGGAAGAATTGTCACCTGAAAGAAAATGTCAAGAAGGGGACATCATTTTGAGCTTTTAGTATCTTTTTAGTAAATCTTGAAAGTGAGCTCCTGACCCAAAAATATCAGAAGCTCAAAATCACATGTTTTACCAAATTGTGTTATAGTAATACATTGGGGTTTCCAGTATGCTTGAAGAAGATTCAATTGCTGTCAGTTGAGCAAGTGAGTTATTTAAAAACTGGATTTCAGACTCCATTCAAAGAGGTTTACATGGAAGGATTTAATCATCAGGCACAAGTCCACTTCAAAGCATAGCCTGATGAACATGAAGTTGGTTACACTTAACTGTTATGTTTGGTAGTAAAAACTTCTTTAAGTTATTATTTGTGGTTTGGCAAAATTTGTTTTCAGAATTTTAAGAGAAGTTACTCATAAAATAGAAAATTGATTTATATTTTACAAGTATTAATAAATCCCTTACTATGTTCCAGAGCACTGGTCTGGAAGAATCTTTACTGGTGGGGTGTCTATGTGTGTACAGAAGGGTTTTTAGGAGCATCCATGTACTATTCACCAAATACCATTTATCAGACCTACTGCTATGGCAACCAAAATTACATAAAATTGTACCAAAGTCCCCTGGTGGCAGTCACCGCTAGTAGGAATGCATCATTGTATAGTCAGGGCTATTTCAGGAAGTAGGTATACATTACTGATACCACAAGAGAAAAAAAAGCCTCAGTTTGAGTTCTTGCTAGAGCCATAAAATGTATTTATATGATAGATATATTTATAATTTTATTCTTCCCCATACGGACATAAATGTATACCTACCTCTCTGCTACTAGTTTTGACAAAATACTATTGAGATGTGATCAGTTTTCAGCATGACTTTCTACTTCTCTTTAGTATACTTATTTAATTTATAACCAGAAAAACATATTAAAAAGCAAAATTCACAAATCATGGTGGTACACATATGAAATCCCAAACCTTGGGAGGTTGAGGCATGAGGATTGATGTGAGTTTGAGGGCTATGCTATAGGAAGTACAAGAAGAGGTCAGGCATGGTGGAATTCACCCTTATTCCCAGCACTTGGGAGGCAGAATCAGACAGACATTGATTTTTCCCCCAGGAACTATAACTGCTTTAAGTTAATAAGCATTGTGCAAAACCAACACATAGCAAACAGTAATGATTTACCATATCATTATTTTCAGCATAATCCAATGCTGAATTAATGGCTCCTTATTGTTTTCATGATCTTTAAAACAAAGATTCAATTGAAAGAATGGATAGACAAAACAGATCAAATTAAATCAAATCAAAGCAAAGCAAAGTAAAGTAAAACAAGTCAAATATCCCAGAAAAGATATTTCATAGTTCATCTTTTCCCCAAAAGGAAGAACAGTAGAAATAGGTAATCATTTTGCTTACACACACACACACACACACACACACACACACACACACACACACACACACAATCACGCCCTCACAAGTTTGTGTATCCACACGAAAAATAAGAAATAAAAATAAACAATACAAGGATCACCTAACCATTTTATTTACAAAGAATAGACCCAGTTTTTCCATGTCTAGATCTCTGTGGCCATTTGTTTATATATCCCTGGCTTCAGTTGAGGTATGTACACATGGAGCAATCCATGGCTCCAGTCACATATGTAGCAGAGGATGGCATTGTTCAGGAGGAGTGGAGGATAAGAGAAGAGGCCCTTGGTTCTGTGAAGGCTCATTTCCCCAGTGTAGGGAAAAGCCAGGGTTTTGATGTGGGAGGGGATGAGTGGGAGTGGGATCATCTTCATAAAAGCAGGGGAGGGGTTTAGGGGAGAGGGATAACATGTGGAATGTAAATACATAAATGTAAATACATAAATGTAAATACATAAAATATCCAATAAGTAAAGAATTTAAGGAGTGGCAAATCAGGAAATACAGTCATGCTTGTTGCTGTAAAATTAAAATAAATGGTTTATTTTATCCCACACTAGGTCTGGCACCATAATGCCCCATGGCATCTATTTGATATTTTCATCTCAGTCAGCAAAGCATCTCACTCGCTTTGCTCCATCCCATATCACACAGCCGATGGCAACTCTCTGAGCCTGGCTACAATCTCTCTACCCTGTTTACCAAATTGTGTTCAGTGGCAGGTTGCCACTATGCCAGACATACACATCCCAATTTCATGGCGGCCCAGTGTCTCCAACCCCCACACACTCTCTTGAATTCAATTAAATCACCACATTAAAGAACACACAGTACAATAACCTCTGATCCAATTGATAATATATAATTGCCCACCTAGACATACAAAGTCCTGTACCTATCCATCCCTTAAGAATATTCATAATGATCTGTAAATGTGCAGAGAGAAATATTAACATCTGCCTCCATGTTCTCTTGGCTGCTTCTCCTGCTGACTCCAGTTTCTTTCTCCTCTCTAAAACTTTTTTCCCTCCCACCCTTCCTTCTCACCCAATGACAGGCCTTGTTCTATCTTGTACCTGCCTTCACCTGCATAATGACCTCATCCTACATGTGCTTCCTAAATTCAGCATGAAAAAAATTGCTGCAGACTGGGATACATTAAAATAAAGTCATTTGGTTTGTCTGTTGTACACTCCCAACTATACTCTGGAGTGTTTTACTGATGTGCCTTGGGTTGCTGAGATATACAGTTATATCATTAATAAATTAATTTTAATTTTAATTTGAAGATTTTCTGGTTCTATATAGTATTCATTACACGACAATCCTACGAACATAGAATGATTACTATACTTTTCTTCCTTTACTTGGTTACTACCTCATTCCTTGTGATATACTTTTTAAAACATACATGAATTATTTTCCTCACCAATACTATTTCCTCCTTATAGGTTCTCAGCACCAAATACACTTAGATAATTAAGATTATTTTCTCCACTCTCTGCTCAAGTGTTCCACTACAAATAAGTCAGTTGATAGTTTTATCTTTCTGGAAACACTATTGGTGTTATTGATAGTATCCTCCCAATTCTTCTATAATATTTTCCATCTCATCGATGACCTTCACCCACTGCGCTTAATCGAACCTTTTCACCCCATCTTTATTAAATTGGGTATTTCTTATTTACATTTCAAATGTTATTCCATTTCCCGGTTTCCAGGCCAACATCCCCCTAACGCCTCTCCCTCCCCTTCTATATGGGTGTTCCCCTCCCCATCCTACCACATTACTGCCCTCCCCACAAGAATCCCGTTCACTGGGGGTCCAGCCTTGGCAGGAACAAAGGTTTCCCCTTCCACTGGTGCACTTACTAGGCTATTCATTGCTACCTATGCAGTTGGAGCCCAGGGTCAGTCCATGTATAGTCTTTGGGTAGTGGCTTAGTCCCTGGAAGCTCTGGTTGGTTGGCATTGTTGTTCATATGCGGTCTCAGGCTCCTTCAGCTCATTCAGTCCTTTCTCTGATTCTTTCAACAGGAGTCCCGTTCTCAGTTGAGTGGTTTGCTGCTGGCATTCACCTATGTACTTGCCATATTCCTGCTGCATTTCTCAGGAGAAATACATCCGGTTCCTGTCAGCCTGCACCTCTTTGTTTCATCCATCTTATCTAGTTTGGTGGCTGTATATGTATGGGCCATATGCGGGGCAAGCTATGAATGGGCGTTCCTTCAGCCTCTGTTCTAAACTTTGCCTCCCTATCCCCTACAAAAGATATTCTTTTTCCCTTTTAAAGAAGGAGTGAAGCATTCACATTTTGGTCGTCCTTCTTGAGTTTCATGTGTTCTGTGCATCTAGGGTAATTCGAGCATTTGGGCTAATAGCCACTTATCAATGAGTGCATACCATGTGTGTTTTTCTGTGATTGGGTTACCTCACTCAGGATGATATTTTCCAGTTCCATCCATTTGCCTATGAATTTCATAAAGTCATTGTTTTTGAAAGCTGAGTAATATTCCACTGTGTAGATGTACCATATTTTCTGTATCCATTCCTCTGTTGAAGGGCATCTGGGTTTTTTCCAGCTTCTGGCTATTATAAATAAGGCTGCAATGAACATAGTGGAGCACATGACTTTTTTATATGTTGGGGCATCTTTTGGGTATATGCCCAAGAGAGGTATAGCTGGATCCTCAGGCAGTTAATGTCCAATTTTCTGAGGAACCTTCAGACTGATTTCCAGAATGGTTGTACCAGTCTGCAATCCCACCAACAATGGAGGAGTGTTCCTCTTTCTCCACATCCTCACCAGCACCTGCTGTCACAGGAGTTTTTGATCTTAGCCATTCTCACTGGTGTGAGGTGAAATCTCAGGGTTGTTTTGATTTGCATTTCCATTATGACTAAAGATGTTGAACATTTCTTTAGGTGCTTCTCACCCATTCAGCATTCCTGAGCTATGAATTCTTTGTTTAGCTCTGAACCCCATTTTTAATAGGGATATTTGTCTCCCTGCGGTCTAACTTCTTGAGTTCTTTGTATATTTTGGATATAAGCCCTCTATTGGTTGTAGGATTGGTGAAGCTATTTTCACAATCTGTTGGTTGATGTTTTATCCTAACGACAGTGTCCTTTGCCTTACAGAACCTTTGTAGCGTTATGAGATCCCATTTGTCGATTCTTGATCTTAGAGTATAAGCCATTGGTGTTTTGTACAGGAAATTTTCTCCATTGCCCATGCGTTCAAATTGCTTCCCCACTTTTTCTTCTATTAGTTTGAGTGTATCTAGTTTGATATGGAGGTCCTTGGTCCACTTGGATTTAAGCTTTATACAGGGAAACATGGATAGATCTGCATTCTGGAGGTGAGATTATGTTTGTGTACTTGTCTTCAGTTTTTTGCTTTTTCTAGGGTGTAACTTTCCTCCTTGTATTGGGTTTTACCATTCATTATCCTTTGTTGGGCTGGATTTGTAGAAAGATGTATAAATTTGGTTTTGTCATGGAATATCTTGGCTTCTCCATCCATGTTAATTGAGAATTTTGCTGGATACAGTAACTTGGGCTGGTATTTTTGTTCTCTTAGGGTCTGTATGACATCTGTCTAGGATCTTCTGGCTTTCATAGTTTCTGGTAAGAAGTCTGGTGTAATTCTGATAGGTCTCCCTTTATATGCTACTTGACCTTTTTCCTTTACTGTTTTTAATATTCTTTCTTTGTTTTGTGTGTTTGTTGCTTTGATTATTATATGATGGGAAAAGTTTCTTTTCTGGTTCAATCTATTTGTAGTTCTGTAGGCTGTTTGAATGTTTATGGGCATCTCTTTCTTTAGGTTAGGGAATTTTTCTTCTATGATTTTGTTGAAGATATTTACTGGTCCTTTTAGCTGGGGTTTTCACTCTCTTCTATACCTATTATCCTTAGGTTTGATCTTCTCCTTGTGTCCTGGATTTCCTGTATGTTTTGGCCCAGTAGCTTTTTCAGTTTTACATTATCTTTGACAGTTGTGTCAATGATTTCTATGGAATCTTCTGCTCCTGTGATTCTCTCTTTTATCTCTTGTATTCTGTTGTTATGCTTGTATCTACAACTCCTTTTCTCTTCCTTTTGTTTTCTACATCCAGGGTTGTCTCCCTTTGTGCTTTCTTTATTGTTTCTATTTCCATTTTCAATTCCTTTACCTGTGTGATTGTGTGTTCCTGTAATTCTTTCAGGGATTTTGTCTTTCCTCTCTAAGGGTTTCTACTTGTTTACTTATGTTTTCCTACATTTCTCTAAAGCAGTTCTTTATGTTTTTCTTGAAGTCCTCCAGCATCACGATCGAATGTGATATTAAATCTAGATCTTGCTTTTCTGTTGTGTTTGAAGATTCATTTTTTGCTTTGGTGGGAGATTTGGGCTCTGATGATGCCATGTAGTCTTGGTTTCTGATGCTTGGGTTCCTGTGCTTGCCTCTTGCCATCAGGTTGTCTCTGGTATTACCTTGTTTTGCTATTTCTGGCAGTGGCTTAACTGTTCTATATGCCTGTGTGTCAGGAGTGCTGTAGACCTGCTTTCCTGTTTTCTTTCAGCCAGTTATGGGAACAGAGTATTCTGCTTTTAGGCCGGTAGTAGTTCTTGTCTACTGGCCTTCAGTTGTTCCTGTGGGCGTGTGTCCTCATTCTACCAGGCAAGTCATTTGGAGCAGAAATGTTGATCTTACCTCTTGTTTCAGGCCTGAAGTCCTTCCTCAGGGCTGGGTTTCAGCTCTCTGTGAGGGCAGCAACCAGAAGGGCCTGCCTCTACTTCTAGGTCCCTGCGTGCAGGGGGCCCTGACGGCACTAGGTGTTTACCTCTAGAGTCAGAAATGTGGGCAGAGAGTAGTCTTCTTTGGTTTCCCCAGAGTGTCTGCCCCTCTGAAGCTCTAGCTCTTCCTTCCAAGGGATTTGGGTGCAGGGAACTGTTTGACCAGGTCTCTTCAGATCTGGTCACAGTCTGTACCACAGGGCTCCTGCAGCTTGAGTGCCCCTATCTTCCTGTTCCCAGAGGCCCTATACAGTTTCCTCTTGGTCCAGGGATGTGGGCAAAGGTGGGCAGAAGTGGTGGTCTCTTGTGCCCTGCAATCTCAGGAGTGCCCACACTTCTGGGCAATCAGCTTCTCTCTCACGGGGTTTGGGAGCAAGGAGCTTTGGGCCGGGATCAGTGAGGTTTGGGCATCAACTAGAAACCAGAAGTGTCCAGTCACAGGGGAGTTTTGTCTTTGTGTGTCTTGAGTCTACCAAGCAGGTCACTTGGAGCAGAAAAGTTGGTTTTACCTCTGGTCTTTGGTCTGAAGTTGCTCCTTGGGCCTGGGTTTCAGCTCTCCTTGAGGGCAGCAACCAGAAGGGCCTGCCCCTCTTTCCTTAATCGAACCTTTTATTGTTAGAATTCTTTCCTCAAATCTAGCCTCTACATTTCTTTTCAGCTCCAGGTGCTTTCAAATGGTTGTGACTAGGACAATTTTTTCCAAGTGCTTTGGAATTAGGAATGCTTCTGCTCTGATTTTATTATTAGTATGTTTTACTTAATTTTATTTCATTTTTAATTATTTTTTGATTTTGCAAACCAACCAGACCTTATACAAAATAGTTACATTCTTTGTAGCTCAAGTACCTCCACCAACTCTTTTTAATCTTTTGTACCAAGTACAAATCTTTAGTAGAGGGTTACTAGAACTTAAAAGATTATTTGCCTTGTTTCTAACTGCTTACATACTATACATATATTCCATATCTCTTGTTGAAAACTAGTCCAAGAAAAGTGATATATATACTTCACAATTTAAAAAAATGATTCAAAGGCCAGGAAATGGCTCATCAAGTTCAGGCTTTTGATGCCAAACTGGGAGACTTGAGGTCATAACTGAATTAAATCCCTAAGTTGCATATGGTGAAAGGAGGGACCTGACCCCAAATGTCCTCTGGATTCTGGTCTGACTTTTGGCTATTTTATTGTGTTCTTTTCTCTAACATCCTTCTTTATCATTCTAACCCTGCAACACTAGGTAGGAAAGAAAGGCAAAGGGAAGTGGGCATTGAAATCATTAGAATACTTCCTGCTAATTAGGGGCATTGAATTCCTTGGGGCAAGTCAAACTTCACTATCAGGATACCTCCAACTAGCGAGCAGCAAGCATTGAGCAACAAGCAGGAAGCAGCAAATAGCAAGAAAGCAGCAAGCAGGAAGTAGCAAGCAAGCAGGAAGCAGCAAACAACAAGAAAGCAACAAGCAGGAAGTAACAAGCAAGCAGGAAGCAGGAAGCAGCAAACAACAAGAAAGCAGCAAGCAGGAAGCAGCAAATAGCAAGAAAGCAGCAAGCAGGAAGTAGCAAGCAAGCAGGAATCAGGAAGCAGCAAACAACAAGAAAGCAACAAGCAGGAAGTAGCAAGCAAGCAGGAATCAGGAAGCAGCAAACAGCAAGAAAGCAGCAAGCAGGAAGCAGCAAGCAAACAGCAAGCAGCAACCAGTAGTAGCAGCGGCAGCCATCACCTCTCTCAGGGCTCTGACATTTATGTTCCCTCTAAAGTGTCCCCCGAATTCCAAATGTAAACTATTTTTAGCTGACAAAAATCATGTTACAGCCAGAGCACAAGATGAATCATAGTTAGCTGCTGTGGACAATATGAAGCAGTCCCATATCTTACACCTCAGATTAAAAGAAAAACATTTAAGTAACATTTCTGTGCTTTTAAAGAAACCAAAATTCTCACTATATTTCCCCTCTCTGTTTTAAGCCATTAATTGTGCTGTTTTTTTTTTTTAATCAAACATTTGGTACAAATTTTAAACAAAGACATTTACAATAAACTAAACACTTTTTAAATCAATGGTTAAGGTTTTGAGATCTTTCCTGCTCAGTTCTAATCTTTATAAATTTTGATAGTATCCATAGGTTTTCATTTCCTGTAGAAACATAAACCAAACTGCAACCTCAAAGCAAAACTATTGCAGGTGTCCATGCTGATGTTACCACATCCTTATAGTATATAGGCTGATTTGATTCCATAGTTTTTTCTATAACCCAGTGCCTCTGTGCTGATGTTATTCTGTTTTCATTACCCTTTAGAAATTTTAAAGTTAGACTCCGGGGCCGGCGGATCCCTGCCCTCAGCAGCTCTCTGCTCCCAGGCCCCCTGGTCGGGCGGGCACTCCTGAGGCAGCAGAGCGGAGGAGACCACCAACGCTGCCCACCCCTGCCCACATCCCTGGCCCAGGAGGAAACTGTTAACGGCCTCTGGGTACCCGTAGAGGAGGGCCCAGGAGCAGCAGGTCCACCGCGTCTGAGACACCGCACCTGAAGGGACCGACCGGATAAACAGTTCTCTGCACCCAAATCCCGTGGGAGGGAGAGCTAAACCTTCAGAGAGGCGGACACGCCTGGGAAACCAGAAGAGACTACACGCTGCACACAGTACTGATCCCAGAGGAAAACACCAAAAGATATCTGGAACCCTGGTGCACGGAACCTCCCGGAAGGGGCGGCGCAGATCTGCCTGGTTGCTGCCGCAGCGGAGAGCCCGTGGGAAGCACCCCGCAAGCAAACTTGAGCCTCGGGTCCGCAGGTAAGACCAACTTTTCTGCTACAAACGACTTGCCTGGTAAACTCAGGTCTCACAGAGGCGGAGTTCCTCTGGGACCGGACACTTCCGGTGTTTGGCCAGACTCCGGGGCCGGCGGATCCCTGCCCTCAGCAGCTCTCTGCTCCCAGGCCCCCTGGTCGGGCGGGCACTCCTGAGGCAGCAGAGCAGAGGAGACCACCAACGCTGCCCACCCCTGCCCACATCCCTGGCCCAGGAGGAAACTGTTAACGCCTCTGGGTACCCGTGAGAGGAGGGCCCAGGAGCAGCAGGTCCACTGCGTCTGGGACACCGCACCTGAAGGGACCGACCGGATAAACAGTTCTCTGCACCCAAATCCCGTGGGAGGGAGAGCTAAACCTTCAGAGAGGGAGACACGCCTGCGAAACCAGAAGAGACTGCTCTCTGCACACATTACTGATTCCAGAGGAAAACACCGGAGGCCATCTGGAACCCTGGTGCACGGAGGCTCCCAGAAGGGGCGGCGCAGATCTTCCTGGTTGCTGCCGAGCGGAGAGCCCGTGGGCAGCACCCTGCAAGCAAACTTGAGCCTCGGGTCCGCAGGGTAAGACCAACTTTTCTGCTAAAACGACTTGCCTGGTAAACTCAGGTCTCACAGAGGCGGAGTTCCTCTGGGACCGGACACTTCCGGTGTTTGGCCAGACTCCGGGGCCGGGCGGATCCTGCCCTCAGCAGCTCTCTGCTCCCAGGCCCCCTGGTCGGGCGGGCACCCTGAGGCAGCAGAGCAGAGGAGACCACCAACGCTGCCCACCCCTGCCCACATCCCTGGCCCAGGAGGAAACTGTTAACGGCCTCTGGGTACCCGAGAGGAGGGCCCAGGAGCAGCAGGTCCACCGCCTGAGACACCGCACCTGAAGGGACCGACCGGATAAACAGTTCTCTGCACCCAAATCCCGTGGGAGAGCTAAACCTTCAGAGAGGCGGACACGCCTGGGAAACCAGAAGAGACTGCACGCTGCACACAGTACTGAGCCCAGAGGAAAACAACAAAAGATATCTGGAACCCTGGTGCACGGAACCTCCCGGAAGGGACGGAGCAGATCTTCCTGGTTGCTGCCGCAGCGGAGAGCCAGTGGGCAGCACCCATAAGCAAGCTTAACTTGAGCCTCGGGTCCACAGGTAAGACCAACTTTTCTGCTGCAAGTGACTTGCCTGGTGAACTCAAGACACAGGTCCACAGGAACAGCTGAAGACCTGTAGAGAGGAAAACTACACGCCCAAAGCAGAACACTCTGTCCCGATAACTGGCAGAAAGAAAAACAGGAAAACAGGTCTACAGCACTCCTGACACACAGGCTTATAGGACAGTTTAGCCACTGTCAGAAATAGCAGAACAAAGTAACACTAGAGATAATCTGATGGCGAGAGGCAAGCGCAGGAACCCAAGCAACAGAAACCAAGACTACCTGGCACCATCGGAGCCCAATTCTCCCATCAAAACAAACATGGAATATCCAAACACACCAGAAAAGCAAGATCTAGATTCAAAATCATATTTGACCATGATGCTGGAGGACTTCAAGAAAGACGGGAAGAACTCCCTTAGAGAACAAGTAGAAGCCTACAGAGAGGAATCGCAAAAATGCCTGAAAGAATTCCAGGAAAACATAAATAAACAAGTAGAAGCCCATAGAGAGGAGACACAAAAATCCTTGAAAGAATTCCAGGAAAACATAAATAAACAAGTAGAAGTCCATAGGGAGGAGACACAAAAATCCCTGAAAGAATTCCAGGAAAACACAATCAAACAGTTGAAGGAATTAAAAGTGGAAATAGAAGCAATCAAGAAAGAACACATGGAAACAACCCTGATATAGAAAACCAAAAGAAGAGACAAGGAGCTGTAGATACAAGCTTCACCAACAGAATACAAGAGATGGAAGAGAGAATCTCAGGAGCAGAAGATTCCATAGAAATCATTGACTCAACTGTCAAAGATAATGTAAAGCGGAAAAAGCTACTGGTCCAAAACATACAGGAAATCCAGGACTCAATGAGAAGATCAAACCTAAGGATAATAGGTATAGAAGAGAGTGAAGACTCCCAACTCAAAGGACCAGTAAATATCTTCAACAAAATCATAGAAGAAAACTTCCCTACCCTAAAAAAGAGATACCAATAGGCATACAAGAAGCCTACAGAACTCCAAATAGATTGGACCAGAAAAGAAACACCTCCCGTCATATAATAGTCAAAACACCAAACGCACAAAATAAAGAAAGAATATTAAAAGCAGTAAGGGAAAAAGGCCAAGTAACATATAAAGGCAGACCTATCAGAATCACACCAGACTTTTCGCCAGAAACTATGAAGGCCAGAAGATCCTGGACTGATGTCATACAGACCCTAAGAGAACACAAATGCCAGCCCAGGTTACTGTATCCTGCAAAACTCTCAATCAACATAGATGGAGAAACCAAGATATTCCATGACAAAACCAAATTTACACAATATCTTTCTACAAATCCAGCACTACAAAGGATAATAAATGGTAAAGCCCAACATAAGGAGGCAAGCTATACCCTAGAAGAAGCAAGAAACTAATCGTCTTGGCAACAAAACAAAGAGAAGAAAAGCACACAAACATAACCTCACATCCAAATATGAATACAACCGGAAGCAATAATCACTATTCCTTAATATCTCTCAACATCAATGGCCTCAACTCTCCAATAAAAAGACATAGATTAACAAACTGGATACGCAACGAGGACCCTGCATTCTGCTGCCTACAGGAAACACACCTCAGAGACAAAGACAGACACTACCTCAGAGTGAAAGGCTGGAAAACAACTTTCCAGGCAAATGGTCAGAAGAAGCAAGCTGGAGTAGCCATTCTAATATCAGATAAAATCAATTTTCAACTAAAAGTCATCAAAAAAGATAAGGAAGGACACTTCATATTCATCAAAGGAAAAATCCACCAAGATGAACTCTCAATCCTAAATATCTATGCCCCAAATACAAGGGCACCCTACATACGTAAAAGAAACCTTACTAAAGCTCAAAACACACATTGCACCTCACACAATAATAGTGGGAGATTTCAACACCCCACTCTCATCAATGGACAGATCATGGAAACAGAAATTAAACAGAGATGTAGACAGACTAAGAGAAGTCATGAGCCAAATGGACTTAACGGATATTTATAGAACATTCTATCCTAAAGTAAAAGGATATACCTTCTTCTCAGCTCCTCATGGCACTTTCTCCAAAATTGACCATATAATTGGTCAAAAAACGGGCCTCAACAGGTACAGAAAGATAGAAATAATCCCATGCGTGCTATCAGACCACCACGGCCTAAAACTGGTCTTCAATAACAATAAGGGAAGAATGCCCACATATACGTGGAAATTGAACAATGCTCTACTCAATGATAACCTGGTCAAGGAAGAAATAAAGAAAGAAATTAAAAACTTTTTAGAATTTAATGAAAATGAAGGTACAACATACCCAAACTTATGGGACACAATGAAAGCTGTGCTAAGAGGAAAACTCATAGCGCTGAGTGCCTGCAGAAAGAAACAGGAAAGAGCATATGTCAGCAGCTTGACAGCACACCTAAAAGCTCTAGAACAAAAAGAAGCAAATACACCCAGGAGGAGTAGAAGGCAGGAAATAATCAAACTCAGAGCCGAAATCAACCAAGTAGAAACAAAAAGGACCATAGAAAGAATCAACAGAACCAAAAGTTGGTTCTTTGAGAAAATCAACAAGATAGATAAACCCTTAGCCAGATTAACGAGAGGACACAGAGAGTGTGTCCAAATTAACAAAATCAGAAATGAAAAGGGAGACATAACTACAGATTCAGAGGAAATTCAAAAAATCATCAGATCTTACTATAAAAGCCTATATTCAACAAAACTTGAAAATCTGCAGGAAATGGACAATTTCCTAGACAGATACCAGGTACCGAAGTTAAATCAGGAACAGATAAACCAGTTAAACAACCCCATAACTCCTAAGGAAATAGAAGCAGTCATTAAAGGTCTCCCAACCAAAAAGAGCCCAGGTCCAGACGGGTTCAGTGCAGAATTCTATCAGACCTTCATAGAAGACCTCATACCAATATTATCCAAACTATTCCACAAAATTGAAACAGATGGAGCACTACCGAATTCCTTCTATGAAGCCACAATTACTCTTATACCTAAACCACACAAAGACCCAACAAAGAAAGAGAACTTCAGACCAATTTCCCTTATGAATATCGACGCAAAAATACTCAATAAAATCCTGGCAAACCGAATCCAAGAGCACATCAAAACAATCATCCACCATGATCAAGTAGGCTTCATCCCAGGCATGCAGGGATGGTTTAATATACGGAAAACCATCAACGTGATCCATTATATAAACAAACTGAAAGAGCAAAACCACATGATCATTTCATTAGATGCTGAGAAAGCATTTGACAAAATTCAACACCCCTTCATGATAAAAGTCCTGGAAAGAATAGGAATTCAAGGCCCATACCTAAACATAGTAAAAGCCATATACAGCAAACCAGTTGCTAACATTAAACTAAATGGAGAGAAACTTGAAGCAATCCCACTAAAATCAGGGACTAGACAAGGCTGCCCACTCTCTCCCTACTTATTCAATATAGTTCTTGAAGTTCTAGCCAGAGCAATCAGACAACAAAAAGGAGGTCAAGGGGATACAGATCGAAAAGAAGAAGTCAAAATATCACTATTTGCAGATGATATGATAGTATATTTAAGTGATCCCAAAAGTTCCACCAGAGAACTACTAAAACTGATAGACAACTTCAGCAAAGTGGCTGGGTATAAAATTAACTCAAATAAATCAGTAGCCTTCCTCTACACAAAAGAGAAACAGGCCGAGAAAGAAATTAGGGAAATGACACCCTTCATAATAGACCCAAATAATATAAAGTACCTCAGTGTGACTTTAACCAAGCAAGGGAAAGATCTGTACAATAAGAACTTCAAGACTCTGAAGAAAGAAATTGAAGAAGATCTCAGAAGATGGAAAGATCTCCCATGCTCATGGATTGGCAGGATTAATATAGTAAAATGGCCATTCTACCAAAAAGCGATCTACAGATTCAATGCAATCCCCATCAAAATACCAATCCAATTCTTCAAAGAGTTAGACAGAACAATTTGCAAATTCATCTGAATAACAAAAACCCAGGATAGCTAAAACTATCCTCAACAATAAAAGGACTTCAGGGGAATCACTATCCCAGAACTCAAGCAGTATTATAGAGCAATAGTGATAAAAACTGCATGGTATTGGTATAGAGACAGACAGATAGACCAATGGAACAGAATTGAAGACCCAGAAATGAACCCACACACCTATGGTCACTTGATTTTTGACAAAGGAGCCAAAACCATCCAATGGAAAAAAGATAGCATTTTCAGCAAATGGTGCTGGTTCAACTGGAGGTCAACATGTAGAAGAATGCAGATCGATCCATGCTTATCACCCTGTACAAAGCTTAAGTCCAAGTGGATAAAGGACCTCCACATCAAACCAGATACACTCAAACTAATAGAAGAAAAACTAGGGAAGCATTTGGAACACATGGGCACTGGAAAAAATTTCCTGAACAAAACACCAATGGCTTATGCTTTAAGATCAAGAATCGACAAATGGGATCTCATAAAACTGCAAAGCTTCTGTAAGGCAAAGGACACTGTGGTTAGGACAAAACGACAACCAACAGATTGGGAAAAGATCTTTACCAATCCTACAACAGATAGAGGGCTTATATCCAAAATATACAAAGAACTCAAGAAGTTAGACCGCAGGGAGACAAATAACCCTATTAAAAAATGGGGTTCAGAGCTAAACAAAGAATTCACAGCTGAGGAATACCGAATGGCCGAGAAACACCTAAAGAAATGTTCAACATCGTTAGTCATAAGGGAAATGCAAATCAAAACAACCCTGAGATTTCACCTCACACCAGTGAGAATGGCTAAGATCAAAAACTCAGGTGACAGCAAATGCTGGCGAGGATGTGGAGAAAGGGGAACACTCCTCCATTGTTGGTGGGGTTGCAGACTGGTACAACCATTCTGGAAATCAGTCTGGAGGTTCCTCAGAAAATTGGACATTGAACTGCCTGAGGATCCAGCTATACCTCTCCTGGGCATATACCCAAAAGATGCCCCAACATATAAAAAAGACACGTGCTCCACTATGTTCATCGCAGCCTTATTTATAATAGCCAGAAGCTGGAAAGAACCCAGATGCCCTTCAACAGAGGAATGGATACAGAAAATGTGGTACATCTACACAATGGAATATTACTCAGCTATCAAAAAACAATGACTTTATGAAATTAGTAGGCAAATGGTTGGAACTGGAAAATATCATCCTGAGTGAGCTAACCCAATCACAGAAAGACATACATGGTATGTACTCATTGATAAGTGGCTATTAGCCCAAATGCTCGAATTACCCTAGATGCCTAGAACAAATGAAACTCAAGACGGATGATCAAAAAGTGAATGCATATCGCTCCTGAGAGACACAGCCAGAATACAGCAAATACAGAGGCGTATGCCAGCAGGAAACCACTGAACTGAGAACAGGACCCCCGTTGAAGGAATCAGAGAAAGAACTGGAAGAGCTTGAAGGAGCTCGAGACCCCATATGTACAGCAATGCCAACCAAACAGAGCTTCCAGGGACTAAGCCACCCCAAAGACTATACATGGACTGACCCTGACTCTGACCTCATAGGGTAGCAAATGAATATCCTAGTAAGAGCACCAGTGGAAGGGGAAGCCCTGGGTCCTGCAAGACTGAACCCCAGTGAACTAGACTGTTGGGGAGAGGGGAAGCAAGGGGGGAGGGGTTGGGAGGGGAACACCCATAAGGAAGGGGAGGGGAGGAGATGTTTGCCGAAACCGGAAAAGGGAATAACACTCAAAATGTATATAAGAAATATTCAAGTTAATAAAAAAAAAAAAAAGAAAAAAAAAAGAAATAAAAAAAAAAAAGAAATTTTAAAGTTAACAAAGCATTACTTAGCTGATCCCTGAGAATCTTTACTCTCCCTTTTCATTTTATAAGTATTTCTAAAGCATGATTAGAGCTTTCTACAAATGCTTGTTCTGTAGGATTGTACTGTATATTTGTAATATGCTTTATACTTTAGTATGCAAAGAATTTGCTGGAGAGAAATGTGAGAGACATTGTCATTTTTTTTGTGTGCAGGAATCCCCATAATAGCCATTACTTCCAGTAAATGTATAACTGTAGAATCAGCCTTTTTAAAACTCAAAGTGGTTGCCCATTGAATCTTCAAATATGTGTCAATGGTATTGTGTACAAATGTTATTTTTCCAAATTCTGCAAAGTAAAAGAGACTAGTCTGCCAGATTTCATTTCTTTTGGTATCCCTAGGCCTTCTTCCAGTGGTCAATGAAACTGTGGTTATACAAAGAAAAAGTAGGACATTTTCTTATAATTTCCTTGGCATGTTGCCAGGTTATATAGAGTTTTTTTCTTTAAACCTTTATTGTTAGCATGGTGTTTTCATAAACATTTGAGGCTTCTACCACATTTCCTATTAATAATTGAATTTTCTCATTTCTTCGTGCTGGTGTGCCTGGAAACCCTGTAGGAGGTTGAATATAGATGATATATAATGAATAGTTTCTATTTCTGATTATTTTTTGTAGTTGAATAAATAAGGTTAATTCTGAATTGTCAGGAATAAACAGCAGTTTCTATACATAGATGTGCTATATACCTTTAATCCCTCTGGCTCAAATACAGATTCTCCTTTAGTAGACACCTTTAATCTCAAGCAATGATATCTAATTGATGGGCTAACAAACTGACTAATCAGAGCAAGATTTGAGAGAAAGAATCAGAGCCAGGGCATGTCCATCTCACAGGAGAATGGCCAGGAAAGAAGGGCTACTGAAGAGCAGCCCAGAGGGAGTCAGGGAAGGTCAGTTCAGTGAGTGCAGTTCAATTGCATTCAGACAATGCAGTGGAGTTCTGTTGAGTTCAGTTGAGTGTGGTAGGTTGCAATTCAGCTGAATGCAGTTGAATTTATTTGAGTTTGTGCACTTTCATGCAGTTCCATTCAGTTTGTGCTATCAGTGCACTTCAGTTGATGGAGTTCAGAGGCAGTTTTTTCTACACACAGCAATTCATCGATAAGTCAAGAGAAGCCAGTTTAAAGAACTCAGCTTGAAGAGGATTTTTGAACCAGAAAAGTCAAGTTGAACAAGTCTGTTAGAGTTCAGAAAGCACTGAAACAGTGAGATTACTCAGCAAAAGCCTCTGAGACAGTTACATCTGATGACTAAAAGATACTTTTACAGAATATAAGAAGACAAACGGTACAAATAGTTCTCCCTTCCTCTTATATCTGGTTTCTGTTTCTGTGCTATTTCTGAGTTTATTAATCACCCACTGACATGAGTATGCCATTTCTTATAGGAGCCATCTTGTTACAAGTTATATAAAATTAAGCCACAATATACTTCATTGTTTCTGAAGTCCTTAGTGTGCTGTGGTACTTACTGAAAAATAAATCTCTGTTCTTCTACATTTATGTTTACTTACGTATACAACTATATTATGTGCTTGTCTGCTCTCGACTCTTTGGATAAACTGTGTTGTTACTGTTGTCAAACAGTCTCGGCCTTCCCCTCCCCCCCCCAGCAGTTTCTAGGACTTTGATTGTTTCTTTTATTATCAAATATTTTGGTTATTTTATTCAATATTGAGGTTTATTTACCATATCAACTTCTATACATCTAAACATGGTCACACACCTGCAAAAGCAGGTAGTAGTATACCGCCTGCTTTTTACTGAAAATCAAAACGTTTCATAGACATTTTACTTCCTAAAGGACAGTACAAGCAGCATATTGATTTGTTTCAATAAATGACATGCAGACATTTCATGTCATAGCATGAAAGTAAATGAGAATATACTTACCTAATATTAAGGAATGAGAGTCATGAATGATTATTAAGAATTATATCCATGTAGGCTAATGATACAAAACCAACATTTTTTGTCCCTTATTACTGTGAGTTGTAATTTTTTTTGTCACATAGGCCACATCAAGTAAGTCTCCAGGGAAGAGAATCCTGTATTCATGAGATCTTTCTAAATTACCATGTTTTTGTAGCACATCTTGGTCAGCAGCCTCTTGAGGTGTATATAATTAGCTTCTTTTCTCCTTAATGGAAGACTCTGTGTGGCAGTTTATGTGAGAGGACACAGGGACCTTGAACTATGCCAAGATGCTTTTATTCTCATTCAGGTAAATAAACAGGTAAAAGGAAACTTAATAATGCTTGAATTGCTTATGGTCAGATGTTAGTTTGTTCTTGGAATTGCAGTGGAGATGATTTACATTGCAAAGGAATGTGGATGTGGGAACATAGAGCAAAGCAGAAAGCAGTCAGGAAAAGGAACTGGACAGCACAGAAAAATAGTCATTAAACATCAGTTGTTGTACGGAAAAGTCTAAGTACCTGACAGCCTTTGAGCTAGAACCACATTGTAAATGGCCTTGAGTAGTCAAACTATTTTGTTACTTTCTACTAAGTTTATGCCATAATTAACCGTTCTATGCTCACTGATCATTGATTGAATGAATGAGCTAATATCCTATGAACTGACAACTAAGAAAAATAGCAGTAATGCATATAAATAAAAGGGAAAATTTGTATTTATCTCTTCACTGGCTTGTAAACATAGGTGGGAATGAACTATTCCCCTGTGAAATATTTAGTGAATATTATGTAAAGCAGAATTAAATTTATCAGAAATATTCATGTTTTCCATCCCATGGAAGAATGTTATAAGTACTTGATTAGAAGTAAAATTTAACATATGACCAAAGGACCTAGTGCTGAAAACAAGCATTCTGATAGAATGTCAGTTTTAAATTTCAGAAGAAGATGATACTTAAAAATACCGAAATGTGTAATTTGTTTTCTTGTTATTATCTGTGGTTTATAGTTGGAGTTTCAACATTCATTGGATTTTGATTAGCGATCTGATCAGGAAGGTTTTTAAAGAGGTATGAGGTGACAGTCACATAAATATTTATTTGAAAAGGATATGGAACTATTTATATCTCCCTAACTTTTAAATGAATATAATATGTTCTAAACTGAATTTAAGAATTTTGGTTAAGTTTAAGGAAAACCTTGAAACGATCTGCAAAGTGAAAATACAGACAGATTTAATTGGGGGAGAAAAAAATCATAATTCAAATATTTTATGCCTAACTTACAGTAAGCTTTCCCATTTTCTTTGCCCAGTTACACACTTGCATATTTCAAATTTCATAGTTATTACATGTGCATTCTGCATGATCTAGGTCTAGACATTCATTTTGTTCTTATTTTTATTTTATTATCACTTTTTTGAAGCTTGATAATAATTTTATTAGTGTTTAGAAGAAAAAAATCTCAGCCTAGGCAGATTTTAAATCTCAGCAGTACTCCAGGAGAGAAAGGAGGCTTGTCTGTGTGTGTGTGTGTGTGTGTGTGTGTGTGTGTGTGTGTGTGTGTGTGTATGCTCACACACCTAAAAATGAGAGAAAAGTCAGAGAGAGAGAGAGAGAGACAGAGAAAGAGACAGAGAGAGAGACACAGAGAGAGAGAGAGAGACAGAGACACAGAGACACAGAGATACAGGGAGATAGACAGAGAAGTGTTAAGCTAGCATGAAAGTCAGGCACAGGTTGGGAAGGGAACTTTAAAGAAATAGTATGGAAGACAAAGAATTAGAGGACACATGTTTAGGACAAGCTTAGGGCAGAGTTTGAAATGTTAAAAGCAAAAATTACAATTTATATTTTCTATCACTTGATAATTTTACTCAATCTTTAATATTATACAATCGTATATATTTTAAGTGGTTTAAGAACATAGATTCACAACTTTTCGTTTCCAGCAAACACTTATTTCCCTGTTTTCTGATTCTAAACTTTTGGATGCATTAAAGAGAAGACATGTAAATTCAACTGTATAGGGTCTGCTGTCTGATTGAGAAATTCATCAATGAATTAAATTTGTATTGAGTATTAAAAATAGACATGGTGTTCCATGAGAGCAAATGCACTAATTTTACATTTGAACGTTGTTTTTTGGTCAATAAAATGATGCGAATAATGTAATGTGGTACTCAATGGGGCATAGGTATGCCATTTTGAGGCATACTTTGGGCATGGCAGTGTGATGTTCTCTGCCTATTTCTATTCTTTAATACTCTTGAGTAATTATTCTCATGGGTTGGTCACTACTATGAGCAAAGAAAGAAGAATAAAGGCGTTGATATTGTTAACGTTTATTCAGCATCCACAAATGGAACACCTGTCTATTGAGGACATGATTGTGTCTATAAGCATGTCACCCTTATCCTGACAAATATTTACTGATTTCAGGACTGTCTTTCATGTTTCGTGTCTCTAACTTAACCAAAGTAACCATTTTAGTTTGTTTAACAGAGAAACAAAAACCAAGGTCAGGGGTTACAGTACCTTTTCTGATAGTTGAACAATTAGCTTAATCATGGGTCCTGAATGCAAAGCCCAGATGTTATCTATTATGCTGTTTCATCTCTAAATAAAAAGAACTCTACAATATGATATGATAAATTTTTCATAGAATCTTGTGTGTGTGTTTATAATCCACATGTCTATGAATGCTCAATGAATAAATGTTGTTCATCATAATTTTTATAAAAACTGCTACAGTGAAAATGGGAAAACATACATGATAATATTTTCTAAATGACATGATAATATTTTCTTCTGTATTAACATCCTTAATGTGAGAATTTTATATAATATGGCTATTCTATCCTAATCTCTCAAATATTTTCACTTGTCTTTTTTCTACTTTATAATCTGCTCAGTTCTCTTTTTGTATTGCCCTATCGAGAAAAAAATCCAGTGTCTTAAACATATCAATGCTGTGTTGCAAATCTAGTCTTGATGGTAGTATTTGAAATGTCTCCATACTTTTAAAAATATGTGTGTTAATTTACACTGTCATTAACAATTTGTAAAAATACCCTCTTCATAATTAAAAATTATGTGTATGTGTCTTTGCCCCCAAGTCTAAGCTCTGTATTTGTGGAAACCTCATGGAAACAAAGAGATATCAAATTCTCTGGAATCTGAATTACTTACAGCTAGAACTGCTGTAATCTGCTTGGCATGGATGTCAAGAACAAAACTAGGGTCTTTTGCAAGAGTTCCAATTGCTCTTAACTGATGAGCCACCTCTCCAAGTCCAAATATTCTTTAAAAACATCCATTAAACTTTACTATGTTTTGAGTTTTTGATGATATATTTTGTTATAGGTCTTAAGTAATACTTTAAAAACTAATTTGTGATTTTTTTGTTATTGGTTATGTTTGGAACTTGCTCACATCTCTGCTTAGTTACAATGCTATAGTTAAAATAGTTTTCACAACTTGGAGATCCTTCTTTCCTCTTATACAATTATAATGTACAGTTTCTCCCATTTTCTCCTTCAGGTATCACTACCTACAAAGCCAATGGAAGGTGTGAATCAGTCTACGGTGTCAGAGTTTGTGTTCCTGGGACTCACCAACTCTTGGGACATTCAACTATTCCTTTTTGTGTTCTCCTCCATATTTTATGTAGCAAGCATGACAGGAAACTCTCTCATTGTCTTCACTGTGGCATCGGACCCTCACTTACACTCTCCAATGTACTTTCTGCTGGCTAACCTCTCCTTCATTGACCTAGGTGTATCTTCTGTTATTTCCCCCAAGATGATTTATGACCTCTTTAAAAAGCATAAAGTAATCTCTTTTAGAGGTTGTGTCACTCAAATCTTCTTCATTCACTTCATTGGTGGTGTGGAAATGGTTTTACTCGTAGCCATGGCCTTTGACAGATATGTGGCCATATGTAAGCCTCTCCATTACCTGACCATCATGAGCCCACGGATGTGCATCTTGTTTTCAGTGGCCTCCTGGTTGGTTGGCTTTATGCATTCTCTGGTTCAACTGGCTTTTGTAGTAAGCTTGCCATTCTGTGGACCAAATGTGTTGGACAGCTTCTACTGTGACTTTCCCCGGTTCATCAAACTAGCCTGTATAGACACATACAGCCTGAAATTACTGGTCTCAGTCAACAGTGGATTCATGTCTGTGGGCTCCTTCTTCATACTGACCATTTCCTATATTGTCATCATATTTACTGTTCAGAAACACTCTTCAAGTGGTTCCTCCAAAGCTCTGTCTACACTTTCAGCTCATGTTATGGTGGTTGTCTTATTCTTTGGTCCTGTGATGTTCATTTATACATGGCCTTTTTCTTTCACACACTTGGATAAATTTCTGTCTATATTTGATGCAATTGTCACTCCCTTTCTGAACCCAGTGATCTATACATTCAGGAATCAAGAAATGAAAATGGCAATGATGAGAGTACTTAATCAGATAATGGGTTACAGACAACTTATTAAACACTTGCACTCCGATCAGTCTTAACTAAATATAGATATTAATTATTAACCAATTTCTAAGAAAAATACTTTCTTGCATATTTTGATATGCTTATTTATAATTATATATTTTTATTATACTTAGTAGGGAATAATAAGAATTGCATTTATTTATATAGCAAAAATATAGCAGGGGCTGGAGAGATGGCTAGGTGATTAAGATCACTAACAGCTCTTCCAGGGGTCCTGAGTTCAATTCCCAGCAACCACATGGTGGTTTCCAATCATCTGTAATGATATCTGATGGTCTCTTCTGGTGTGTCTGAAGAGAGTAGCAGTGTGCCCATATAAATAAAATTAATTAATTAGAAATACAACAAATATAAATTTCTACAGAATAATATCTCACTGACGGAAGCTCTTAGGCATAAAAGAGGGACTGTTTTAAGATCTTCAGGCATAGGAACAATTTTTACCTTTCTTTCCAAATAATTTTTTAAAAATTATGTGTATTTATATGCTGCATGTGCACATGAAAATGCAAGTGCCCTAAAATACTTGACTACATTCATAGAGAAAAGGATGAATCAACATATGTTAATCAATAAATGTTCTTTGGTACATAAATAGTCTAAAAGTCAGGATTACATAATCATCTCTGTAAAGGCAGATGCAGCCTTTAACAAAATTTATTGCTTCATGATAAAAATCATGAATATGCTAATGTTAGAAGGAAGATATCTCAACATAATAAATGCTGTGCTATGTAAATCTATATCCACCATCATACTAAATGGAGAAACATTTTTTTTTTCAAGGAAAGGAGACCCAATTTATTCTGGTGCTATTGCAAATGGGTATGATCTCTGTGGAAGTTAGCATGGAGCTTCCTTAAAAAAACTGAAAATCACATATCACATAATCTAGCTTTACCACATTTGGGCCTATATACAAACAGCTTTACATCTTGCTACAGAGATACTCATCTATTTTATTGTTGGTCTATTAATAACAGCCAGAAATTGGAAACCGCTTAGATATCCATTAACTGATGAATGAACGGTGGAATGTGGTACATTTACACAATGCTAAATACGAAGGGGTGAAGCTCAAGATAGATTGCTGGAGCCAGAAATGATCCTCAGTGAGGTAACTCAGACTTCAAAAGACAAACATTGCATGTTTTATCATGTATGCAGATTAGCTTTTAAGCTTTAGACACGTGTTTCAATCAGAACAACCACAGAGGTTAGGTAGCTACTAAGGTAGCAGGCCTTCCAAGGAAGGAGAAATAGAACATAGTGCTATTAAGTTGAAATTTGCTTCATTATTTTCAATGTTTGTGACCTTCTTTGGTTTGAAACTTTTTCTCTTTTTCTTCCCATTTCCTTCAATCAACATTGTGTCTTCTTTCTTTTTTTTTCTTCCATTTTTCTTTATTAACTTGAGTATTTCTTATTTACATTTCGAATGTTATTCCCTTTCCCAGTTTCTGGGCCAACATCCCCCTAACCCCTCCTCCTCCCCTTCTGTATGGGTGTTCCCCTCCCCATCCTCCCCCATTACCACCCTCCCCCCAACAGTCTTTCACTGGGGGTTCAGTCTTAGCAGGACCAAGGGCTTCCCCTTCCACTGGTGATCTTACTAGGCTATTCATTGCTACCTATGAGGTTGGAGCCCAGGGTCAGTCCATGTATAGTCTTTGGGTAGTGGCTTAGTCCCTGGAAGCTCTGGTTGCTTGGCATTGTTGTACATATGGTGTCTCGAGCCCCTTCAAGCTCTTCCAGTCCTTTCTCTGATTCTTTCAACAGGGGTCCCGCTCTCAGTTCAGTGATTTGCTGCTGGCATTCACCTCTGAATTTGCTGTATTCTGGCTGTGTCTCTCAGGAGAGATCTACATCCGGTTCCTGTCGGCCTGCACTTCTTTGCTTCATCCATCTTGTCTAATACATCTGTATATGTATGGGCCACATGTGGGGCAGGCTCTGAATGGGTGTTCCTTCTGCCTCTGTTTTAATCTTTGCATCCCTATTCCCTGACAAGGGTATTCTTGTTCCCCTTTTAAAGAAGGAGTGAAGCATTCGCATTTTGATAATCCGTCTTGAGTTTCTTGTGTTCTGTGAATCTAGGGCAATTCAAACATTTGGGCTAATAGTCACTTATCAATGAGTGCATAGGAGAAACATTTAAAATTTAAAATTATTTAAAATTAGAAGAATCATTCTCTCTCTGTCATTGTTCAATATAGCAATTGATTTATTAGCTAGAGCAATAAGACAATGGAAAATGAGAAAATAGACATGAAACTCTGAAGCTGTCAGAGGGAAAAGCAGATAGTTGTGTTAGTTACTTTTGTTGTGACAAAATTCAGTGACCAAAACCAGAGTTTATTTTGGCATGTAGTTTCAGAGGTGATGCTCATAACAGCAAGGAAGGTATTTCAGCAGTGTTAGATTAGGAAGCTGGCTAATCACATTTGCCAGTCCTATACACAGAGTAGCGATGTGTTGGAAGTAAGGTAAGGCTATAAACTCTCAAAAACCACCTCCGAAAATGCACTTCTGCAGCAAAGGTCTAGATTGCAAGAGTCCTCTTCAAACAGCCCCACCAAATGTTCAAATACCTGATCCTATTTGGGGGGGGGGAGTGTTTTTCATTCAAACCACCACAGTACTATAAAATATGGGTTTGGGAAGTATTTCCTAAATAGGACTCTGGTTTCTCAGGGAATAAAGGCAACAATCAGCAAATATGTCCTTATGAAATTAAGAAGCCATAGAGCAGAGAAAAGTGTCGATTGAGTGAAGAGGTAGTCTATTACATGGGAGAAAATATTTCCCATCTGTATATCTAATAGAATATTACTATTCAGATTACATAAAGGCAAGATTTCTATGGTGAAAACAACCTAATAAAAATGGGCTATAGAATTAAATAGCAAGTTCTCAAAAGAGAAGTTACAAATGTTAGTAAATATTTTGAAGGGTGTTGATCTCTGAACACTCCATCTTTTGTAACAAGACTAGTCACCAAGCAGTGGGATTGGGACACCATCCCTGTCACAAAAAAATCTCTCCAGCCTGCAAGATGCCTTGGGGCAATGCTGGCTCAGAGCTTGTGGGAGTGGCCAACCAATGACTGGTCTAATTTAAGGCCTAAACCTTAAGTGGGAGCCCATGCCTTGTATTGCCTGGAAGTCCAGGAACTACAAAATGTGGATAGATCAGAGACCTAGGGTGGAACTACATATGACTGACAAAAGTCAATAAAATGATGTTTAATGATATTCTACTATGCTAATAGATTGGCACCTCTCCCGGTAATCATCAGAGAAACTCCTTCCAGCAGCTGATGGAAACAGATGCAGAGACTCACAGCCCAACATCATGTAAAACACAGAGCTTCTGGAATCCTGTAGAGGATGGGGAGGAAGGATTATATATGGAAGCGGGGTCAAGAATACTAAGAGAACACAGTCCACAGAATCAAGTATGCAGGGTCCCTAGGAGCTCTCAAGGACTGAAGTGGCAATCACAGAGCCTGCATGGGTCTGTGTTACATTTTCTGCTTACATGCTATGACTATTTAGCTTGGAGTTTTGTGAGACTTCTAGTAGTGGGAGTAGGGGCATCTCTTACTCTTTCGTCTGCATATGGGACTCTTTTCCTTCTGCTGGGTTGCCTCTTCCAGCCTTGATAAGAGGGTTTGTGCCTAGTCTTATTGCATTTTGTTATACCTTGTGTGGTTGACATCATAAGAGGCCTGTCCTTTTCTAAAGGGAAACAGGAGAAGTGGATTTTGAGAAGAATGGAGGTAGGGACTGTGAGGAGGAGAGGAGGGATGGGAGGTTGTGGTTGGGATGCATTATATGAGAGAAGAGTAAAGGAAAAGAAAAGGAAATTTTAAAGTGTTCAACACCGCTAGCTATTAGGGAAGTGCAAATTAGAACTACCTTGAGATACCATCTCACTCCAGGCAAACAAATGACCATAACTGTTGGTGAGAATGTGAGCAAAGTGGCATCTTTATTCATATTGTTGTGGTTATAGATGCAGTGCTATGAAAATCAGTGTGGCGGCATCTAAAATATACTGAGTAGAGTTCATGGCACTGGACGGGACTATGTACACTACTGGAGGGGCAAAGTAATAATCCATTTCTCTTTGCCACAAACCCTGTCAGTTACCTTAGAGACCTACCTGAAAGATAAACCCTTTGGTGCAATAGTTAATGGAGTTAAAATAGTCGAAGGTCATGGGAGTTAAGCAAAACACTATTTGATTGGATTTAAGACCCATTCCATGGTATGGAACCCATACCTTACATCATTAATTATATTAAGAACCTGAGACTACATAGATTATAGACCCCATAGAAAAATCTGCTACAATTATTCTGCTAGCTAAATGTCTCTTAACAACATATGGCTATACCTATATGTTGATCAGTCCATCATTCAACTCTTATCACTGAAACTTCTTTGTGCAGTAGAGTGCTTTTAACACAGATACCTACAACGACAACATGCACAGAATGAGAGACTTTGGTTTACTCAGCCCTAAATGAGGCAACTATATCACACCTCTCCCTTCAAGACCCAGAGGTTTAAGTGGAAGAGGAGACAGAAAGATGATAATAATCAAAGGTTGGTGGATGACTCTAAGGACACAGCTTGTTCGCAGACAAAATAGGAACCCATAGGAACTACAATAGCATGCATAATATCTGCACAAGTTCAAACTAAAAATCATCCCATCAGAAACAAGTGGGCCCAAGTTTTCACACCCAAGAAGCTATTTACAATTGATAGCTGCTGGGATAGGGAAAATCAGTTTCCATCAGCGACACTGGATATATGACCTCAGAGAAGACTGCATGCTCAGAAATAGTTGGCCACACAAAACAGACTCCATGTGTTTGTCATTATTTTGTTTGTTTGTTTGTTTGTTTTTGGTGTTTATTAAAGCTCTTTTGCTCTTACTGTAGTTGGTGTTTTAAGGAGAGTGTATGAATATGAAGTTGGGTGGGGAAATGGGAAGGAATTGAAGTTGGGGAGGGGAAAGAATGTGACAAAATATATTATATGCAAAGTCTAAAAAATGAATTAAGAAAATAAAATAACTAAAACTAGAACTACCGTATTACCAGCTTTACCATTTACGGCCATTAACCAAAGGTTTCTGTTTTAGTTATTTTTCCATTTATATGAGATGAAATACCATGATCAACTCAACTTCTAGAAAGTGTTTATTTGAAGTTATAGTTACAGGGAAATAAGCATCCACAATGGCAGAGTAGAATACATGGTGGCTGGCATTAAGAACTTTCATCCTTTAGTATAAGTACACAACAGAGGGAGTACTAGGAAGGGTGAAGATTTTGACTCCTCAGAGCCCACTCCAGTAACATATTTCTACCAGCTAGGCCATACCTTCTAAACCTACCCAAAGAGTACCACCAAATGGGGACCGAACATTCAAACATTTAAGCATATGTGTGATATTATTGTTCAAATGACCACAGACAATCTTTTACTACAAAGATATATGTATATTCATTTTTTGATGTTCTATTCAAAATAGCTAGAAAATGGAATGAACCAAAGATAAATAGAAAAATAGATAATGAAAATTTGGTACATATACACAATAAAATTTTATTTAGCATGAAGCAAATAAAATTATGAGGATAAACATTTTTATAATTAAGAATATTTCTGTATAGGATGGAGTGTGTGGAGGTGAGGGTCTTCAGAGTCATTTCTCTCCTTCTATATATAGTTTCTAAGAATCAAACTCAGGTCTTCATGCCTGAAGGTAAGTGTCTTTATCCATTGAGTGAACTCATTGACCATGAATATTTCTAATCCATTAGTTATAGTTAATTTTGTGAAAATATTAACCCTGTAATCAAGAATAAATGCAATGAGTAATTTTCGATTTATTGTACAGAAGAAGCTTAATGAGACCAACGAGACTCTTATTTTCCCTTTTCTCCATAGTATCTGAGGGTCAGAGTCCTTTGGCCGCACTGACCAAAACAGTTCTCTAGAGAAAGAAAAATCCTATAAGCATGAGCTTGATCTAAATTCTCATGCATTTGCTGTGTTTCTTGGTCAGTGGCCTCTTGAGGTGTATATAATTAGCTTCATATATTCCTAATGGAAGATGTCATGTGGTATTTCATGAGAGGACACAGGAAAACCTGACTCTGCCAAATGCTGTTCTCATTCAGGTATATGGAAGGAAATAAACTTAAGAATGCTTAACTGGATTATTCTAAGATGCTAGTTTGTGACTGGAATTGCTGTGGACATGAGTCACATTCTAAAGTCCTCAAGGAAGTCTAGAGCAAAGTGGAGAACAGTCAGGAATGGAAGTAAATAGCTTGGGAGAAACTTGCAACAATAATCAATGTATACATAGATTATGAATTTACTTTGAAAAAGATCAAGGAGAGGTATGTGGAAGGGTTTGGAGGGAGGAAAGGGAAGAGAAAAATGATGTAATTTAGCAGGGGATTAGACTCTCATTTTATCATTTCTAAGCATAGGGCAATTTATTGAGACATAAATTTCATGCAAAAATTTCAAAAGTTCTGTGACTTTTTCTAGTACTACTTATATTCCCCTATATGTAATGTGGTCCTGGCTCAAAGGCAGTCAGTTGTGTTAGCTTTTTCCAATATTTCAATAGGCAGATTTTTTATTTTTGAGATTATGATAAAACTACATAAATTAAATCAACTGTTCTTTGAGAAGAAATGCATTAAGGTTATATTTGAAGTTTCAAGAATCAATAAAATAAATATGGATATGAAAATATATTATTAAATAAGAGTTAATACATTTTGGACCTTTATTTTGGTGCTCCCTGCTAACTGACATTCACTTTTTAAATGAATATATCTCCTATGTTTAACATTATTATGGACAAGTGAAAGAAAATAAAATGATAACATGTAGTTCAAAACCACATTTGGAATACTTAGTTATTGAGAGTGTGGTTCTAATTCTTTTAGTCTTAAAGTTAAATATAAGCTAATACAGTAGTTTGTTCATTAAACAAACAACAGACAAACAAATTATACCAAGCCTCAAATATTTAATTATTTAACCTGATATTAAATTGTCAGTAGCTAAAGTATGGTATTAATATTGGTTTTTAATTGAAAGCCCTATTCTTTTCATTGTTCTACAATTCTTTAAATAAAACAAAGATCTACACTATTCAGACAATATTACATGTAATGAGATAAACGACTTTGCAGAGATTTAACCACATAGTTACTACTACAGGATATCATCTTGCAGAAGATTCATGCCAATTTAGAATAATTTCAGGGCAAATGATTTATATTATTCCCAGTACTATAAGACTGATACTCTGCAAGAATGCAAGTTTGGATACTTGATTTTGTCATGATGTCAATTGTTAAAGAAATGTATTGAAATGATACAAACTGGTAACTGTTTCACAGAATGCAAATACATATAAATCTACCTGTTTGACGGAGTTAGTCTCACATCCAGTTAATTCAATACACTGATAATACATTAATAATACATTAATATTTACATTTTAACTTAAGACTTCATGGTAATTACATTTCATAAAACTTGGGGTTAAATACTTTCCAGAGTTGAGAAGTTAAACATAAGAGAATACATACCTGAATAAGGTCTCTAGTCATTGACATGGATATCAACATGGATAGTTGAAAAACATGAGTAGTTTTTTATTTTGTAATTGATCTGATAATGCATACTATTCTAAAGAAATTGTAAAGAGTTGCTGTCTTTAGTGTTGGCTAATCTTTTAATTTATGAGGAACATTTCAGAACTGGTTCTGGTTTAAAAGTAGAGGGATATTGAATTCAATGTTGTAACAAGACTACATGACTGGCCACAGCTTCTCCTTGATCACAATTTCAAAATACATGAGCATAGTGAGAACCTTTTCCTCCTCCAGTTTTTATTAAGGACAGTTAACAAATAGATACTGTATATATTTATGCTGTACAATGAGGTGTTTTATATGTGTGCATATATAAAATGGAAAAACATGTAAATATATGTGAATGTTATATGATGATTAAGTCAAGCTAATTAGCGTACTGACCATCCATACTTATTCAGAATATGAATGTCGAAGTTCTACCCTTACTAATTTTCACGTAGGTACTACTTTTTTAAAAAAAACACACTCACCATATGGTACAATGAATTTCAAGAATCTACCCATACTATCTAATTGCATTTTTCCCCTTTGACAAAAATCTCCAATTTAATCTTTTTATCTTATCCCATTGGATTATGGAAAACTGTCAAACTCTCTGATTCTATGAATATAGAATCTTTAGAATTCACTCCGAGATATTTCAGTAATTGACTTTCTGTGTCTCTTTAATTTCACTTAGCCCAAAGATTTCTAGGCTTATTCATGTTAAAAGAAAAATAGAACTTCTTTTTTTGAATGGGATAAAGAATAATCTGTGTGTCCAAGTGTGTGTGTGTGTGTGTGTGTGTGTGTGTGTATGTGTGTGTACAGAATCATAGACATGTGATTCTTGGAGGCCAGAAGACAGTGTCATGGGTCTTTAATCCTTTGAGATAGGGTCTTATCCTGAACCTTGATCTAGTCTGGCAGCTCACAAGCTCAAGTGATCCTTCTATTCCCACCTCTTACAACACTGTGAGAACAGACATACACAGCCACAATTAGATTTTTTTTTTTGATTCTAGGATCTGAGCACAGGTTCTCATGACCACACTGCAAGCACTCTTATTAATCAAGCCAACTTTCTAGGCTAGTACATCTTATTTTTGTTTTTTTTTCCTTTTTATCTCTACTTTTTATTTCTTTACTTAAACTTCTACAACCTTTTTATCAATACCGTGGTGTTGAAGATCAAACATAGGGTCTTACTCATCTTTACTTTTAATTCATTGGGCTAACCACCCAGTCTGTAGTTTTACATTTTTGAGTACCCCCCTCCCAAGAAATTTTAGGCTTTCAAAAATACTAATTTATATTCACATCAAGAGTTTACAAGGGTACTGCCTGTTAAAATCCAACCCAATATGTATCTTTAATTTTTTCAAGTTTTTGAAATTAATTTTCAAGTTTTGAAAATGAGTTTTGAAACTCATTTTCTTTTCCTTTTCTTTCCCTTTCCTTTGTTCCCTTTCCTTTTCCCTTCTTCCTTTCCCTTCCTTTCCCTTTCTTACTTTACTTTTCCTCTCCCAATGCTTCCCACTCACTTTCCATTGTTGTTTATGAGAAATGTGAGGTGATATCTCACTGCAGCCTGTAGTTATGATTCTTTGATGACCAGCGATGCTCGGCACTTATTTATATATGAGCAGAACTTTCATTAATATAATTGTAATTTATAATTTCTCCTGTTTCCTCTTTCAGGCAGCATTGCTAATACAATCAATGGAAGGAGTGAATCAGTCTCTGGTGTCAGAGTTTGTGTTCCTGGGACTCACCAACTCCTGGAGTATTCAATTATTGCTCTTTGTGTTCTCCTCCATGTTTTATGTGGCAAGCATGATGGGAAACTCACTCATCGTATTCACTGTGGCATCTGACCCTCACCTACACTCTCCCATGTACTTTCTATTGGCTAACCTCTCCTTCATTGACTTAGGTGTTTCTTCTGTTTCTTCCCCCAAGATGATTTATGATTTATTCAGAAAACACAAAGTCATCTCCTTTACAGGTTGTGTTACTCAAATATTTTTTATTCATGTCATTGGTGGTGTGGAGATGGTTTTGCTCATAGCCATGGCCTTTGACAGATATGTGGCGATATGTAAGCCTCTCCGTTACCTGATCATAATGAGCCCAAGGATGTGCATCTTCTTTTCAGTGACTGCCTGGGTGGTTGGCCTTATGCATTCTCTGGTTCAACTAGCTTTTGTAGTAAACTTACCATTCTGTGGACCAAATGTGTTAGACAGCTTTTACTGTGACCTTCCTCGGTTTATCAAATTAGCCTGCATAGACACTAACCAGCTGGAATTCATGGTGACAGTCAACAGTGGGTTCATCTCTGTGGGTTCCTTCTTCATACTGATAATTTCATATATTGTCATCATAATGACTGTGCAAAAACATTCTTCAAGTGGTTCCTCTAAAGCTCTATCCACTCTTTCAGCTCACATCTCTGTGGTGGTCTTATTCTTTGGTCCTTTAATATTTTTCTATACCTGGCCATCTCCCTCCACACACCTGGATAAGTATCTGGCCATATTTGATGCAGTTATCACTCCTTTTCTGAACCCTGTGATTTATACATTTAGAAATCAAGAAATGAAGATAGCAATGAAGAGAGTATGCAGACAACTAGTTAGTTATAGGAAAACTTCCTAAATAGATGTAATATTGTCTGTTATCAGTGAATGTAGATGTTTATTGCTCATCAAACTCAGAAAAATCTTTGTACATATATATTTCATATATCAATTATATAGACATAGTTTTTCATCTACTAAGACAGGAACAATTTCTCTTGAAGAGGAGAACTACATGTATTTGCAAGCCAAAGATTATAATAATCTTTAACCTACATTCCTAAGGAATGATTTTTACTTGAAGTAACTGGTGCATTAAGTGCTCTCAAACAAGGAAACTTTCTCTTTCCCTTTCCATATTTTATAATCTGAGAATTTCATACACAAATATTATATTCAAAAATTTCTACTCTCTTTCTCCCCACTCAAAGTCACCCCTGGTCTCCTTCATTTCTTTTTTTATTCATAATTTCCTTAATTATTATTGTTAAAATCACACTTGTGAGCACACATGTGTATTTTATACACACATATATGTGATATATATCTGTATATATTTCAGTATAAATCATGCTGAATAAACTTAATGTTGCTAATATGTATATTTTCTTTAGGAATAATAGGATAACCCTGGGATTGGATAACATATCAAATTATACATTGTCTCATATGCAGGAATTTCTGAATGGATTTTGGGGCCACTTATAAAGACTTTCTGAATGGAATCATTTGTCTGTCTCCTGTAGTTTGTACAAACTGCACGTTTGGAGTTTTTTAGTTGTAGAAGGGTTCTAAATCAAGAGAATACACAAAGGTGTACAATGGATGCACATTTTTTTAAAAGAAGTTTTGAAAAGTATGTTGGAACTAATAAGGAACTTAGAAAACCTGTTTATTCTGCTCAATTCACATGATTCTATTCAAATGCAATCAAATTCTATTTCATTTTTTAATTTATTGCCTAAGTTATTTGCTTCAAATCCCAATGCAGCTTCCCCTCCCCTCCTCCCCAATCCTTCCCCTTCCAACCTTCTCCCACCTGCCACTTCTCGTCCATTACTCCTCAGAAAAGGGAGACTTCTGGTGGGTAGAAACCATCCTTGGCATATCAAGTAGTAGTAAGACTAGGTGTGTCTATTACCACTGACGCTAGATAAGGCAGTCCAAGTAGGGGACAGGGATCCAAAGGCAAGCAACGTTGTCTGAGAGAGGTGTGGTCTTACTTTACAGTCTGACATGATGTCTTATCTGTACAACTGTTACACATATGTAGAGGGCCTCGTTCAGTCTAATGCAGGCTTTCTGGTTGGCAGTTTAGTCTCTAAGATCCCCAATAGACCCAGGTTTGTTGACTCTGTAGAGTTTCTTTACCCCTCTGGCTCCTTCAATCCTTCCTTCCTTCCTTCTACAGGATTTTTCAAATTCCACTTAATGTTTTGTTGTGGGTCTCTACATCAGTTTCCAACAATTGCTGTTTTAAGCCTCTCTGATAAGAGTTTTGCTAGGCTCTTGTCTGCAAGTATAGCAGAATACCATTAAGAGTGTCAGGTATGGACTCTCTCTCATGGCATGAGTCTCTAGTTGGGCGTCTCATTCATTGACCCTTTCTTCAAATTCTTCTTCACCATTACCCATGCATATCTTGTAGGCAGGACAAATTGTGGGCCTAAGGGTTTCCTGGGCTGGTGTCCTAATCCCTCCATTGGAAGTCTTACCTCTTTACTGGACATGGCTGATTCAGGTTTCCCCATTGCTAGGAGTCTTATCTATGGTTATCCTCATAGATTCTTGAGAAGTTCCATGATCCTAGGTCTAGCTTGTCCTGGAAATGCTATCCCAGTCCCCAATACAGTTGTCTATCCCAGCACTCTCTTCTTCCATCCTACCCCTACCTGATCCCACCTGTGGCCATCCCCATCCATTCCATAACTGAGTCCCATCTCTCTGTCATCCACGATGTGTAATCGATTTCCCCTTTTCAGTGGGATTCAAGTATCCCCCATTTGGGCTTTCAATTTATTTATTTGTTCTTCTTTACTTACTTTGTTTGTGTTTTTATCAATTCCCTTTTTACAATCTAACATTAGGCAGAGCTTGGGGAATTTTGTGGAAATGGTTGGGGATGGATTAAAGAAGTCAAGGATGAAGAACATAAGAAAACCTATAGAATCAATTAACTTGGGCCAATAAGGGGTCACAGAGACTGAATAACCAACCAGAGAGCATGCATATGACTGACTTACACCTTCTGCATATATATATATATATATATATATATATATATATATATATATATATAACAGTTGTGCATTTTGGTCTTCATGTGGGACCCCTAACATCAGGAGCAAGGGCTATCTCTGACTCGGTTGTCTTTAGATCAGTTTCCCACAATAGGGCTGCCTTGTTTAACCTTAACTATAGAAGATGCACCTAGTTCTAATGTAACTTTATATGCCAAAGCTATTCTTAGGAATCCTCCTCTCTTCTGAGGACAAAGAAAGAAGTGGATGAGGGTAAATGAGAGGATTTGAGAGCGAAGGAAGAACCTGAAAGAGAGGCCAGAGAGAAAACTGTTATTGGGACATATTTTCTTCTCTTTGAATATTTCCACATTAAAGTGAAACTCAAAAGCAATGTTATATGTGGAAGAAGAAATTGAAGCAACACTTGTGTCCACACTGTGAGTTTGTTCATAGTAGGTACTAAGGTACTTCAAATGCTGCTACCCTGGCTTACCCTAGTGATATGGGAGTAAAACCATCCATAATTTTTTCCTATTTTTTAAAAATTATCTCTAATCTTCTCTTACACTCCAGTCATTATTCCCCTCCCAGTCTGTCCTCCAACAGTTCTTCATCCCATTCTTCCTCACTCTGTCTCCAAGAGGATGTCCCCACCTCACCCCACCAGGCTTCCCACTCCCTGCAGCCTTAAGTATTTCAAGGTTAGGTGCTTCTTCTCTCACTGATGCCAGACCAGGTAGTACTTGACCGTATATATGTTGGGGGTCTTGTACCAGCTAGTGTAGCCTGCCTGGTAGGTGGCTTAATGTCTGAGAGATCTCAGGGGTCCAGGCTAGTTGAGACTGCTGATTTTCCTCTAGGGTCCCAGTCATATGCAAGTGTATCACCACTGTGATGAGAGTCACAAGAGCAACAATCATCTGCATCATAAAATTTCGTGCACTTAGACACAGTAGGTACTAACATATTTCAAGTGCTGCTACCAGTATTGTAAGTTTGTCCTTGACTTTTCCTACATGACATTTTGATTTCCATAATGGTTCACTGGCTTGAGATTCAGGATGAGGTTCACTGGGATTAAACTTAGGTGAGCTCCTGACTTATTATATAAACTTTTGTTAATAAATGTAAACAGTTGCTTTATATAACAAGCTTGTTTCTACTAAGGAATCTGTGAGTGATTGGTGCCAGCTCTATTATTTGTGCATTAAAGTAGAACTTTATCAATTTCTGTGTTATGCAAACAACATTGCACATATGATTCTTTTATAGCAGATAAAATGTAATAATGAACTCACAACACATGGAACTAACTAGTCTACCCATTTGTTTCATTCCTCATAAGCAAGTGACTTAAAAACTTGTAATACCTTGTTAGATGCAATTGCAATGCTTTTGAGGGGCAATCCATTTGGGAAAACAGGTGCCCTTCCACTGTAGAGGTTACAATCACAACTGTGTCACTCTTGTGCTAACAACCTTCTGTGCTTCCCTCTGGTCTGTAGTTAGATTTTACCTGTGGTTGGGCAAGTGTCTATTTTTTCTTAGATGCACTGCCCTTAGAATGATAAGAGCTCACTATTCCAGTCAACCCTACTTTTTAAAAATCACCTCTTATTGGTTTTCATACTGCTGCCTAAACTGAATATTCCTCCTTTTATAAATTCTCTTCCATTACCAAGGTCTTAGTTTCTGGACCTTGGTTCATTTCCTGTAACAGGGATGGATTATAGGAATGTGCAGAGTCACTTTCATTCACAAAGGCATATATGTGTAAATGCAAAACACAGGAAAGATCTGAAAGAATACACATTACATGAGGGTTACCCCAAGAGATATGTGGGTGGGGAGTCAATAAAGGCTTAAAAGATCAATAGTTGCTGATTTGACTTAAAATAATCTTAAACTTAAGATGAGAATGGCCCCTGCACTCTCAATGTAATTGGGAATATTAAAAACAGCCATAAAAATCAGTTATTTTTAAAACTGAAAGTACAGAGTTCCATCATACTGCATCTTACATCTAAATATTATACTTACAATACCTATAAAGCTTAGATATTATGGATTTAGTCTTTCATAGTTTGTGATGTTTGATATAATATTTAAATACACTTCATGCCCACTGAACACCTCTTTCAACCACGTAAGACTTCTGAAACTGTGGTCTTTATTTACTTCTTTTACTTTTTTTCTTTTGAAAATTAAATATTGGTCATTTTATTTATTGACATTTCCCCCTTCCCTGTTTCCCCTCCAAAAACCTCTATTTCATTCTCTCCTCCCCACTGCTTCTATGGGAGAGCTCCCCTATCCGCCCACCCACCAACTCCTTCCTCACCATGCTAACATTCCCCTACTTGGGGTAACAAGTCTCCAGAGGACCAAGGGCCTCCTTTCCCATTGATGCTAGATAGCGCAATCCTCTGTTACATAAGCAGCTGAAGTCATGGGTCCCTCCTTCTGTACTCTTTGGTTGGTGGTTTAGTCCCTGGGAGCTCTGGGAAGTCTGCCTGGTTGATATTGTTGTTCTTCGTATGGGGTTGCAAACCCCCTTCAGCTCCTTCAGTCCTTAACCTAACTCTGCCATTGGGGTCCCCATGCTCAGTCCATTGGTTGACTGTGAGTGTCCTCATTTGTATTGGTCAGGCTCTGGCAGAGCCTCTCAGGGGAAAGCCATACCAGGGTCCTGTCACAAGTGTTTCATTGCATCAGCAATAGTGGCTGGGTTTGGTGGCTGCAGATGGGATGAATACCTAGGTGGTACAGTCTCTGGATGGTATTTCTTTCAGTTTCTGCTCCACTCTTTGTCCCTACATTTATTTTAGACAATTCTGTGTTAATATTTTTGAGATGGGTAGGCTATACCCCAATCCAAGCCTTGCCTAACCTCTGTACAGGTTCTCTCTCCCATTTATTGGGTATTTCAGCTAATGTCATCCCCTTTGGGTCCTAGGACCTCTTGATTTCCTGGCACCTGGGACTTTCTGGTGGCTACCCCCAGTTCTTCATCACACACTGCTACACATCACCATTCAATTTCTTGATCCTCTGTAGTTCGCAATCCCTCCCCTGTGTCCTCCTAAATCTGATCCTGCCCCCCCCACTTTTTTCAGTCCTGCTCCCTCTCGATTCTAGGTCCTTTCCTCCCTCTACCTCCCTGATTATTTTGCTCACCTTCTAAGTAGAACTAAGGCATCCACACTTTGATCTTCCTTCTTCTTGAGCATCATATGGCCTGTGAGTTATATTGTGGGTATTCTGAGCCTTTCTCCCAATATCCATTTATATGGGAATATATATATACACATTATATGTGTGTGTGTGTGTGTGTGTGTGTGTGTGTGTGTTCTTTTGTGACTGGGTTACCTCACTTAGGGTAGTATTTTCTAGTTACATCCATTTGCCTGAGAATTTTATGAAGTTATTATTTTTAATAGTGGAGTAGTACTTCATTGTGTAAATGTACCACAGTTTCTGTATCCATTCCTCTATTGAGGGACACCTGGGTTGTTTCCAGCTTCGGGCTATTATAAATAAGGCTCCTATGAACATAATGGACCATGTGTCCTTGTTATATGTTAGAGCATCTTTTGGGTGTATGTCCAGGAGTAGTATAGCTGGGTTCTCAGGTAGTACTATGTCAATTTTCTGAGGAACCTCCAGACTGACTTCCAAAGTGGTTGTCCCAGCTTGCAATCCCACCAACAATGGAGGAGTGTTCCTCTTTCTCAACATCCTTGTCAGCATCTGTTGTCACCTGAGATTTTGATCTTAGCCATTCTGACTGGTGTGGGGTTGAATCTCAGGGTTGTTTTGATTTGCATTTCCCTGATGATTAAGGATATTGAACATTTCTTTAGGTTCTTCTTGACCATTTGAAATTCCTTGGTTGAGGTACAACCATTCTGGAAATCAGTCTGGAGGTTCCTCAGAAAATTGGACATTGCACTACCTGAGGACCCAGCTATACCTCTCCTGGGCATATACCCAAAAGATGCTCCGGCATCCACCAAAGACACATGGTCAACTATGTTTATAGAAGCCTTATTTATAATAGCCAGAAGCTGGAATTAACCCAGATGTGCTACAACAGAGGAATGAATACAATAAACATGGTACATCTACATAATGGAGAACTACTCAGCTATCAAAAACAATGACTTCATGAAATTCTTAGGCAAATGGATTAAAGTAGAAAATATCATCCCGAGTAAGATAACCTAATCACAGAAAAACACACATGGTATGCACTCACTGATAAGTGGATATTGGCCCAAAAGGTCAAATTATCCAAGATACAATTTGCAGACCACATAAGCTCAAGAAGGACGAATAAATTGTGGATGTCTCACTCCTTCTTAAAAGGGGGAACAAAATTATTCATAGGAGGGGATTTAGAGGCAAAATTTGGAGCAGAGATTGAAGGAATGGCCATACTGAGCCTGCCACACATGGGTATACAGCATATATATATATATATATATATATATATATATATATATATATATATCCACTAAAACTAGTTAAGATTGATGAAGCTGAGAAATGCCTGCTGACAGGAACCAAATATAGATGTCTCCTGAGAGACACAGCCAGAGCATGTCAAATAGAGAGGCGAATGCTAGCAGCAAACCATTGAACTGAGAACAGAATCCCCATTGGAGGAATTGGAGAAAGGATAGGAAGAGCTAAAGGGGCTTGCAACCCTATAAGAACAACAATGCCAACCCTCCAGAGCTTCCAGGGACTAAACTACTACCCAAAGACTATACATGTACTGACCTTTGGCTCCAACTGTATATGTAGCAGAGGATGGCCTTGTTGGGCACCAATGGAAGGAGAAGCCCTTGGTCCTGCCAAGGCTGGATGCCCCCCAGTATAGGGCAATGTCTGGGGGACAAAAAGGGGGGTTGGATGAGAAGGGGAACACCCTTATAGAAGAAGGAGAGGGGAATGGGATGGGGGTTTATGTCCAGGAAACTGGGAAAGGGAATAACAGTTGAAATATAAATAAAAAATCCAATAAAAGAAAATTAATAACTAAAAAAATGAAATTCAGTTGAAAATTCTTTGTTTACTCTTGTGTGCCATTTTTTAATAATGTTGTTTGATTCTCTGGAGTCTAACTTCTTAAGTTCTTTGTGTATAATGGATATTAGCACTCCTACTTTATTTTTTTTTTTTTATTAACTTGAATATTTCTTATATACATTTCGAAAAGTTATTCGTTTCCTGGTTTCGGGCAAACATCCCCTCCTCTCCCCTTCCTTGGGTGTTCCCCCTCCCCCCTCCCCCCATTGCCGCCCTCCCCCAACAGTCTATTTCACTGGGGGTTCCAGTCTTGGCAGGACCAGGGCCCCTTCCACTGGTACTCTTACTAGGATATTCATTGCTACCTATGAGGTCAGAGTCCAGGGTCAGTCCATGTATAGTCTTTAGGTAGTGGCTTAGTCCCTGGAAGGTCTGGTTGCTTGGCATTGTTGTACATATGGGGTCTCGAGCCCCTTCAAGCTCTTCCAGTTCTTTCTCTGATTCCTTCAACTGGGGTCCTATTCTCAGTTCAGTGGTTTGCTGCTGGCATTCGCCTCTGTATTTGCTGTATTCTGGCTGTGTCTCTCAGGAGCGATCTACACTTCTGCACTTCTTTGCTTCATCCATCTTGTCTAATTGGGTGGCTGTATATATGGGCCACATGTGGGGCAGGCTCTGAATGGTGTTCCTTCAGTCTCTGTTTTAATCTTTGCCTCTCTCTTCCCTGCCAAGGGTATTCTTGTTCCCCTTTTAAAGAAGGAGTGAAGCATTCACATTTTGATCATCCGTCTTGAGTTTCATTTGTTCTAGGCATCTAGGGTAATTCAACCATTTGGGATAATAGCCACTTATCAGTGAGTGCATACCATGTATGTCTTTCTGTGATTAGGTTAGCTCACTCAGGATGATATTTTCCAGTTCAACCATTTGCCTATGAATTTCATAAAAGTGAATTGTTTTTGATAGCTGAGTAATATTCCATTGTGTAGATGTACCACATTTTCTGTATCCATTCCTCTGTTGAAGGGCATCTGGGTTCTTTCCAGCTTCTGGCTATTATAAATAAGGCTGCGATGAACATAGTGGAGCACGTGTCTTTTTATATGTTAGGGCATCTTTTTGGGTATATGCCTAAGAGAGGGTATAGCTGGATCCTCAGGCAGTTCAATGTCCAATTTTCTGAGGAACCTCCAGACTGATTTCCAGAATGGTTGTACCAGTCTGCAACCCCACCAACAATGGAGGAGTGTTCCTCTTTCTCCACATCCTCGCCAGCATTTGCTGTCACCTGAGTTTTTGATCTTAGCCATTCTCACTGGTGTGAGGTGAAATCTCAGGGTTGTTTTGATTTGCATTTCCCTGATGACTAAAGATGTTGAACATTTCTTTAGGTGTTTCTCAGCCATTCGGCATTCCTCAGCTGTGAATTCTTTGTTTAGCTCTGAACCCCATTTTTTAATAGGGTTGTTAGTTTCCCTCTGGTCTAACTTCTTGAATTCTTTGTATATTTTGGATATAAGGCCTCTATCTGTTGTAGGATTGGTAAAGATTTTTCCCAATCTGTTGGTTGCCGTTTTGTCCTAACCACAGTGTCCTTTGCCTTCCAGAAGCTTTGCAGTTTTATGAGATCCCATTTGTTGATTCTTGATCGTAGAGCATAAGCCAATGGTGTTTTGTTCAGGAAATTTTTTCCAGTGCCCATTTGTTCCAAATGCTTCCCTAGTTTTTCTTCTATTAGTTTGAGTGTGTCTGGTTTGATGTGGAGGTCCTTGATCCACTTGGACTTAAGCTTTGTACAGGGTGATAAGCATGGATTGATCTGCATTCTTCTACATGTTGACCTCCAGTTGAACCAGCACCATTTGCTGCAAATTCCATCTTTTTTCCATTGGATGGTTTTGGCTCCTTTGTCAAAAAATCAAGTGACCATAGGTTTGTGGATTCATTTCTGGTCTTCAATTCTGTTCCATTGGTCTATCTGTCTGTCTCTGTACCAATACCATGCAGTTTTTATCACTATTGCTCTGTAATACTGCTTGAGTTCAGGGATAGTGATTCCCCTGAAGTCCTTTTTTTTATTGTTGAGATAGTTTTAGCTATCCTGGGTTTTTTGTTATTCCAGATGAATTTGCAAATTGTTCTGTCTAACTCTTTGAAGAATTGGATTGGTATTTTGATGGGGATTGCATTGAATCTGTAGATCGCTTTTGGCAGAATGGCCATATTTACTATATTAATCCTGCCAATCCATGAGCATGGGAGATCTTTCCATCTTCTGAGATCTTCTTCAATTTCTTTCTTCAGAGTCTTGAAGTTCTTATTGTACAGATCTTTCCCTTGCTTGGTTAAAGTCACACCGAGGTACTTTATATTATTTGGATCTATTATGAAGGGTGTCGTTTCCCTAATTTCTTTCTCAGCTTGTTTCTCTTTTGTGTAGAGGAAGGCTACTGATTTATTTGAGTTAATTTTATACCCAGCGACTTTGCTGAAGTTGTTTATCAGCTTTAGTAGTTCTCTGGTGGAACTTTTGGGATCATTAAATATACTATCATATCATCTGCAAATAGTGATATTTGACTTCTTCTTTTCGATCTGTATCCCTTGACCTCCTTTTTTGTCTGATTGCTCTGGCTAGAACTTCAAGAACTATATTGAATAAGTAGGGAGAGAGTGGGCAGCCTTGTCTAGTCCCTGATTTTAGTGGGATTGCTTCAAGTTTCTCTCCATTTAGTTTAATGTTAGCCACTGGTTTTGCTGTATATGGCTTTTTTACTCTGTTTAGGTATGGGCCTTGAATTCCTATTCTTTTCAGGACTTTTATCATGAAGGGGTGTTGAATTTTGTCAAATGCTTTCTCAGCATCTAATGAAATGATCATGTGGTTTTGTTCTTTCAGTTTGTTTATATAATGGATCACATTGATGTTTTTCCTTATATTAAACCATCCCTGCATGCCTGGGATGAAGCCTACTTGATCATGGTGGATGATTGTTTTGATGTGCTCTTGGATTCGGTTTGCAAGAATTTTGTTGAGTATTTTTGCGTCGATGTTCATAAGGGAAATTGGTCTGAAGTTCTCTTTCTTTGTTGGGTCTTTGTGTGGTTTAGGTATAAGTGTAATTGTGGCTTCATAGAAGGAATTGGTAGTGCTCCATCCGTTTCAATTTGTGGAATAGTTTGGATAATATTGGTATGAGGTCTAGGTCTATGAAGGTCTGATAGAATTCTGCACTAAACCCGTCTGGACCTGGGCTCTTTTTGGTTGGGAGACCTTTAATGACTGCTTCTATTTCCTTAGGAGTTATGGGGTTGTTTAGCTGGTTTATCTGTTCCTGATTTAACTTCGGTACCTGGTATCTGTCTAGGAAATTGTCCATTTCCTGTAGATTCTCAAGTTTTGTTGAATATAGGCTTTTATAGTAAGATCTGATGAATTTTTGAATTTCCTCTGAATCTGTAGTTATGTCTCCTTTTCATTTCTGATTTTGTTAATTTGGACACACTCTCTGTGTCCTCTCGTTAATCTGGCTAGGGTTTATCTATCTTGTTGATTTTCTCAAAGTACCAACTTTTGGTTCTGTTGATTCTTTCTATGGTCCTTTTTGTTTCTACTTGGTTGATTTCAGCTCTGAGTTTGATTATTTCCTGCCTTCTACTCCTCCTGGGTGTATTTGCTTCTTTTTGTTCTAGAGCTTTTAGGTGTGCTGTCAAGCTGCTGACATATGCTCTTTCTGTTTCTTTCTGCAGGCACTCAAGCGCTATGAGTTTTCCTCTTAGCACAGCTTTCATTGTGTCCCATAAGTTTGGGTATGTTGTACCTTCATTTTCATTAAATTCTAAAAAAGTTTTTAATTTCTTTCTTTATTTCTTCCCTGACCAGGTTATCATTGAGTGAGCATTGTTCAATTTCCATGTATATGTGGGGATTCTTCCCTTATTGTTATTGAAGACCAGCTTTAGGCCGTGGTGGTCCGATAGCACGCATGGGATTATTTCTATCTTTCTGTACCTGTTGAGGCCCGTTTTTGACCAATTATATGGTCAATTTTGGAGAAAGTGCCATGAGGAGCTGAGAAGAAAGTATATCCTTTTGCTTTAGGGTAGAACGTTCTATAAATATCCGTTAAGTCCATTTGGCTCATGACTTCTCTTAGTCTGTCTACGTCTCTGTTTAATTTCTGTTTCCATGATCTGTCCATTGATGAGAGTGGGGTGTTGATATCTCCTACTATTATTGTGTGAGGTGCAATGTGTGTTTTGAGCTTTAGTAAGGTTTCTTTTACATATGTAGGTGCCTTGTATTTGGGGCATAGATATTTAGGATTGAGAGTTCATCTTGGTGGATTTTTCCTTTGATGAATATAAAGTGTCCTTCCTTATCTTTTTTGATGACTTTTAGTTGAAAATTGATTTTATTTGATATTAGAATGGCTACTCCAGCTTGCTTCTTCTGTCCATTTGCCTGGAAAGTTGTTTTCCAGCCTTTCATTCTGAGGTGAGTGTCTGTCTTTGTCTCTGAGGTGTGTTTCCTGTAGGCAGCAGAATGCAGGGTCCTCGTTCATTATATCCAGTTTGTTAATCTATGTCTTTTTATTGGGGATTGAGGCCATTGATGTTGAGAGATATTAAGGAATAGTGATTATTGCTTCCTGTTATATTCATATTTGGATGTGAGGTTGTTTGTGTGCTTTTGTTCTCTTTGTTTTGTTGCCAAGACGATTAGTTTCTTGCCTCTTCTAGGGTATAGCTTGCCTCCTTATGTTGGGCTTTACAATTTATTATCCTTTGTAGTGCTGGATTTGTAGAAAGATATTGTGTAAATTTGGTTTTGTCATGGAATATCTTGGTTTCTCCATCTATATTTTAATTAGAGTTTGCAGGATACAGTAGCCTGGGCTGGCATTTTGTTCTCTTAGGGTCTGTATGACATCAGTCCAGGATCTTCTGGCCTTCATAGTTTCTGAAAAGTCTGGTGTCATTCTGATAGGTCTGCCTTTATATGTTACTTGACCTTTTTCCCTTACTGCTTTTAATATTCTTTCTTTATTTTGTGTGTTTTGGTGTTTTGACTATTATGTGACGGGAGGTGTTTCTTTTCTGGTCCAATCTATTTGGCGTTCTGTAGGCTTCTTGTATGCCTATGGGTATCTCTTTTTTTAGGTTAGGGAAGTTTTCTTCTATGATTTTGTTGAAGATATTTACTGATCCTTTGAGCTGGGAGTCTTCACTCTCTTCTATACCTATTATCCTTAGGTTTGATCTTCTCATTGAGTCCTGGATTTCCTGTATGTTTTGGACCAGTAGCTTTTCAGCTTTTTACATTATCTTTGACAGTTGAGTCAATGATTTCTATGGAATCTTCTGCTCCTGAGATTCTCTCTCTTCCATCTCTTGTATTCTGTTGGTAAGCTTGTATCTATAGCTCCTTGTCTCTTCTTTTGGTTTTCTATATCCAGGGTTGTTTCCATGTGTTCTTTCTTGATTGCTTCTATTTTCATTTTTAATTCCTTCAACTGTTTGATTGTGTTCTCCTGGAATTCTTTCAGGGATTTTTGTGTCTCCTCTCTATGGGCTTCTACTTGTTTATTTATGTTTTCCTGGAATTCTTTCAGGGATTTTTGTGTCTCCTCTCTATGGGCTTCTACTTGTTCTCTAAGGGAGTTCTTCACGTCTTTCTTGAAGTCCTCCAGCATCATGGTCAAATTGATTTTGAAACTAGATCTTGCTTTTCTGGTGTGTTTGGATATTCCATGTTTGTTTTGGTGGGAGAATTGGGCTCCGATGATGTCATGTAGTCTTGGTTTCTGTTGCTTGGGTTCCTGCGCTTGCCTCTGCCATCAGATTTTCTCTAGTGTTACTTTTTTCTGCTATTTGTGACAGTGGCTAGACTGTCCTATAAGCCTGTGTGTCCAGGAGTGCTGTAGACCTGTTTTCCTGTTTTCTTTCAGCCAGTTATGGGGACAGAGTGTTCTGCTTTTAATAAGTGTAGTTTTTCCCTCTATAGGTCTTCAGCTGTTCCTGTGGGCCTGTGTCTTGAGTTCACCAGGCAGGTCACTTGCAGCAGAAAAGTTGGTCTTACGGTGGTCCCAGGCTCAAGTTCGCTCATGGGGTGCTGCCCACGGGCTTTCGCTGTGGCAGCAACCAGGAAGATCTCGCAGCCCCTTCCGGGGGAGCCTCCGTGCACCAGGGTTCAGATGGATTCTGGTGCTTTCCTCTGGAATCAGTAATGTGTGCAGAGAGCAGTCTCTTCTGGTTTCGCAGGCGTGTCTGCCTCTCTGAAGGTTTAGCTCTCCCTCCCACGGGATTTGGGTGCAGAGAACTGTTTATCCGGTCTGTTTCCTTCAGGTTCTGGAGGTGTCTCAGGCAGCGGTTCTGCCGCTCCTGGGCCCTCTCCCACGGGAGCCCAGAGGCCTTATACAGTTTCCTCTTGGGCCAGGGATGTGGGCAGGGGTGGGCAGTGTTCGTGGTCTCTTCCACTCTGCAGCCTCAGGAGTGCCCACCTGACCAGGCGGTGAGGTCTCTCTCCCAGGGGTTCTGGGAGCAGAGAGCTGCTGCAGGCTGGGATCCGCAGGTGTGGGACTTCCCAGCACTCCTACTTTATAAACCTACCCAAACAATGCCAACAAATGGGGACCACATATTCAAACATTTCAGTATATGGGGGATATTTCTTTCTTTCTTTTTTTTTTTTTTCGGAGCTGGGGACCGAACCCAGGGCCTTGCGTTTGCTAGGCAAGTGCTCTACCACTGAGCTAAATTCCCAACCCCATATAGGGGATATTCTTATCCAAATGACCACAGACTATATTCTATTACAAAGATTAATGTATATTCATGTCTTTTGCTATTCTATTCACAATAGCTAGAAAATGGAATGAGCCACAAATGAATAGATGAGTAGATAATATAATTTTGCTACCTAGACACAATAAAATTTTATTCAGCACAAAACCAATACAATTATGAGGTCCAACATTTTTACAATTAATATTTTTTTATAGAGGATGGATTGTATGGAGATAAGTAGTCAACTTTTTAGAATCATTTCTCTCCTTCCACATATTGATTCGAAGAATCAAACTCAGTTCCTCATGCGTGATGAGTGCCTTTATCCATTGAGTAAAGTCATTGACCCTGAATACTTCTAATCCACTGGCTATAGTTAATTTTGTGAAAGTATGAACCCTGTAGTCAAGAATAAATGCAATGAGTAATTTTCAATTTGTTGAACATGAGTAGCTTAATGAGACCAACAAGACTTTTATTTCCATTTCTGTCCATAGTATCTGAGGTTCAATGTTCTTTGGCCACACTGACCGAAACTGTTCTCTAGAGAAAGAAAAATCCTGTAAGCCTGAGCTCGTTCAAATCTCTCATGCATTTGCTATGTTTCTTGGTCATTGGCCTCTTGAGGTGTATATAATTAGCTTCATATATTCTTAATGGAAGATTCCATGTGGTATTTTGTGAGAGGACACAGGAAAATATCTGACTCTGCCAAATGCTGTTGTTCTTATCCAGGTAAAATATATGGATGGAACTAAACCTAACAATGCTTAACTGGATTATTCTAAGATGCTAGTTTGTGACTGGAATTGCCATGGACATGAATCACATTCTAAAGTCTCAAGGAAGTCTAGAGCAAAAGGAAAAGGAAGTAAACAGCTCAGGCGAAACTTGCAACAATAATCAATGTACATATAGGCTATAAATTCACTTTGAAAAATATCAAGAATGTGGATGGGTTTGAAGGGAGGAAAGGGAAGAGGAAAATGGTGCAATTTAGCAGGAGCTTAGACTCTCATTTTATCATTTCTGAGCATAGGAAAATTTATTGATGCATAATTGCACACAAAAATGACAAAAGTTCTGTGACCTTTTCTAATACTATTTATAATCCCCTATGTGTAGTGTGGTCCTGGCTCAAAGGCAGTCAGTTGTTTAGCTTTTTCCAATATTTCTATAGACAGAATTTTTAAAGATTTTTGAGATCATGATATAATTACACCAATTAGGTCAACTGTTTTTTGAGAACAAATGCATTAAGTTTATATTTGAAGTTTCAAGTATTGATAAAATATGCATATTAAAATATACTATTAAATAAGAGTTAATACATTTTGCACCTTTATTTTGGTGCTCTCTGCTAACTGACATTCACTTTCTACATGAATATATCTCCTATGTTTAACATTATTATGGACAAGTGAAAGGAAGTAAAATGATAACATGTACTACAAAACCACATCTGGAATACTTAGTTATTGAGTGTATAGTTCTAATCGTTTTAGCCTTAAAGTTAAATATAAGCTATTACATTAGTTTGTTCAGTAAATAAAAAACAGACAAACAAATTATACCAAGCCTCAAATATTTAATTATTTAGCCTGATATTAAGCTGTCCATAGATAAATTATGGTATTAATCTTGGTTTTTAATTGAAAGCCCTATTCTTTCTATTGTTCTGTGATAATTCTTTAAATAAAACAAAGATCTACAATATTCATATAATATTACATGTAATGAGATAAATGACTTTGCAGAGATTTAACCACATAGTTACTACTACAGGATATCATCTTGCAGAAGACTCATGCCAATTTAGAATAATTTCAGGGCAATCATTTATATCATGCCCAGTACTTCAAGACTGATACTCTGCAAGAATGCAAGTTTGGATACTTGATTTTTGTCATGATGTCAATTGTTAAAGAAATGTTTGAAATCATGCAAACTGGTAACTGTTGCACAGAAAATGCAAATACGTATAAATCTACCTGTTTGACGGAGTTAGTCTCATACCCAGTTAGCTCAATTAAAGTGTAATATATTAATATTTATATTTTAAATTAAGACTTCATGGCTCCCACTGGTCAATGAGTACACATGGAGGGACACATAGCTCCAGCCGCATATGTAGCAGAGGATGTCATTGTCCAGCATCAATAGGAGGAAAAGTACTTGGTCCTGTGAAATCTCATTTTCCAATGTAGGGGAGTTTCAGGATGTTGAGGTTTAAGTGGGTGGGTGGCATGGGATCATCCTCAAAGAAGCAGGGGAAGGGAGGAGGGGATATGGAAGAAGGGGGGGAGGATTACATTTGAAATGTAAATACATAAATTATCCAAGAAAATTAAATTTAAAATTAAAGATTTCATGGTAATAACATTTCATAAACCTTGGGGTTAAATATTTTCCAGAGTTGAGAAGTTAAACATAAGAGAATGCATGACTGAATAAGGTCTATAGTCATTGCCATGGATATCAACATGGATAGTTGAAAAACAGTGAGTATTTTTTTATTTTGTAATTGAACTGATAATACATTACTCTTCAAATGAAATTGTAAAGAATTGCTGTGTTTAGTGTTGGTTAATCTTTTATGTTATGAGGAACATTTCTGAACTGGTTCTGGTTTGAAAGTAGAGGGATATTGGATTCACCAATATTGTAACAAGACTACATGACTGGCAGCAGCTTCTCCTTGATCACAATTTCAAAATACATGAACATAATAAGAACCTTTTTCTCCTCCAGTTTTTATGAAGGACAATTACCAAATAGATGCTGTATGCATTTATGGTATATAATGAATTGTTTTATATATGTGCATATATAAAATGTAAAAACATGTAAATATATGTGAATGTTGTATGATGATTAAGTCAAGCTAATTAGCATACTGACTACCAATACTTATTCAGAATATGAATGTCAAAGTTCTACCCATAGAAGTTTTCATGTAGGCACTACTTTTTTTTTTTTTTAAAAAAACACAGTCAACATATAGTACAATGAATTTCCAGAATCTATCCATACTGTCTAATTGTATATTTTCCCTCTTTGTCAAAAATCTCCATTTAATCTATCCCATTTGCCCATGGCAAACTGTCATACTTTGATTATATGAATATAGAATCTTTAAAGTCCACTTTAACTGAGGTATTTCAGTATTTGACTTTGTGTACCTCTCTAACTTCACTTAGCACAAAGATTTCTAGGCTTATTCATGTTAACAGAAAAATAGGATTTCTTTTCTTTGAAGGGGACAAAGAATAGTGTGTGTGTCCAAGCGTGTGTGTGTGTGTGTGTGTGTGTGTGTGCATGTGTGTGTGTGTGCATGTGTGTATGGATATCTGCTAGTCTACATTTAACAAGTCTTATAATATTCATCTTTATTTGTGAATATAATTTCTTGTGGATAAATATTCCTTAACTTAGCATTGGTATATCACCTGGTATTTCGAGATTTAGATTTAAAAATTACTTTTATTCTTAATTCTGTATGTAAGTGTAATTGTGGTATATGAATTTAGTCTATATACATTTGATGTTCATGTATGTTCGTGTGTGTGTATGGTGTGTGTGTGTGTGTGTGTGTGTGTGCATGTGTGTGTATGTGCAGAATCACAGACATATTTTCTTAGAGGCAAGAAGACAACATAGGGCTCCTTCTCTTGCCTTCCTCAGTTTATTCCTATGAGACAGGGTCTTATGCTGAGCCTTGATCTAGTCTGGCAGACCACAAGCTCAAGACATCCTTCTATTTCCACCTTTTACAACACTGAGAACAGACATACACAGCCACAATCAGATTTTTTTTTTTTTTGATTCTGGGATCTGAGCACACAGCAAGCACTCTTACTAATCAAGCCATATCTTTAGCCTGGTTTCTTTTTTTCTTTTTATTTCTACTTTTTTATTTCTCTACTTAAACCTGTACAACCTCTTTATCAACTGTGGTGTTGAAGATCAAACATAGGGCCTTATTCATCCTTAGTTTTAAGTCATTAGGCTAACAACCCAGTCTGTAGTTTTACATTTTTGAACTACCCTGCAAGAAATTTTAGGCTTCCTAAAAATACTAATTTATATTCACATCAAGAGTTTACAAGGATACTCTCCTTTAAAATCCAACCTTTTTTTAAAATCTCAATTAAAAACCTTTTAAATTCAATTACAAGCATCCCATTTTCCTATCTTTTGCTTCCTTTTCCTTTTTCAGTGCTTCCCATTCACCTTTCCTTGCTATTTATGGAAAATGTGAGGTGATATTTCACTGAAATCTAAAGTTATGTTCCTTTGATTACTAGTGATGCTTAGCACTTATTTATATATACGCGGGACTTTACATTAATAAAATTGTAATTTATAGTTTCTCCTGTTTCCTCCTCCAGGCAGCATTGCTAATACAATCAATGGAAGGAGTGAATCAGTCTGTGGTGTCAGAGTTTGTGTTCCTGGGACTCACCAACTCCTGGAGTATTCAACTATTGCTCTTTGTGTTCTCCTCCATGTTTTATGTGGCAAGCATGATGGGAAACTCACTCATCGTATTCACTGTGGCATCTGACCCTCACCTACACTCTCCCATGTACTTTCTATTGGCTAACCTCTCCTTCATTGACTTAGGTGTTTCTTCTGTTACTTCCCCCAAGATGATTTATGATTTATTCAGAAAGCACAAAGTCATCTCCTTTACAGGTTGTGTTACTCAAATATTTTTTATTCATGTCATTGGTGGTGTGGAGATGGTTTTGCTCATAGCCATGGCCTTCGACAGATATGTGGCGATATGTAAACCTCTCCGTTACCTGATCATCATGAGCCCAAGGATGTGCATCTTCTTTTCAGTGACTGCCTGGGTGGTTGGCCTTATGCATTCTCTGGTTCAACTGTTTTTTGTAGTAAACTTACCATTCTGTGGACCAAATGTGTTAGACAGCTTTTACTGTGACCTTCCTCGGTTTATCAAATTAGCCTGCATAGACACTTACCAGCTGGAATTCATGGTCACAGCCAACAGTGGGTTCATCTCTGTGGGCTCCTTCTTCATACTGATAATTTCATATATTGTCATCATAATGACTGTGCAAAAACATTCTTCAAGTGGTTCCTCTAAAGCTCTATCCACTCTTTCAGCTCACATCTCTGTGGTGGTCTTATTCTTTGGTCCTTTAATATTTTTCTATACCTGGCCATCTCCCTCCACACACCTGGATAAGTATCTGGCCATATTTGATGCAGTTATCACTCCTTTTCTGAACCCTGTGATTTATACATTTAGAAATCAAGAAATGAAGATAGCAATGAAGAGAGTATGCAGACAACTAGTTAGTTATAGGAAAACTTCCTAAATAGATGTAATATTGTCTGTCGTCATTGAATGTAGATGTTTATTGCTCATCAAACTTAGAAAAATCTTTGCATATATATATTTCATGTATCAATTATATAGACATATTTTTCATCTACTCAGGCAAGAACACTCTCCTCAAAACAGTGAAGCACATATATTTACAAAACAAAGATTATAATAATCTTTAAACTACATTCCTAAGGAATGATTTTTACTTGACGTAACTGGTGCATTAAGTGCTCTAGAACAAGGAAAGTTTCTCTCTTTTTTTTAATGTGTGTATTTCACACATGAAAATTGTATTCAAAATAATTTCTATTGTCTCTCTGCTTCAAGTCATCCCTGGCCTCTTTCATTCCTTTTGTTATTCATGGTTTCCTTAATTATTATTGTTATATCTGAACACATTAGCACACATACATATACCTTATATATACATATGTGATATATATATTTATATATATATATATATCAGTATAAACCATGCTGAATACATTCAATGTTGCTAATATGTATATTTGTTTAGGTATTATAGGATAACCTTAGGATTGTATAAACTATCAAAGTATAAATTGTGTCAGATGCAGGAATTTCTGGATAGATTTTAGTGCACTCTTAAAGGCTTACTAAACTAACTTGTCTGTCTCCTGTAGTCTGTACAAAATACATGTTTGGAGGTTTTTAGTTGTAGAAGGGTGTCCAAGAGACACAAGGTGTGTATCAAGAGAATACACAAAGGAGAATGATTGATGCATATTTAGGTAGAAGATTTGAAAGCGATTTTGGAATACTAACAAGAAACTGAAAAAGAAAAAACTCACAATTTTTCTGCTTGATTAGTATGACTCTCTTCAAATACATTCAAATTTTATTTCTTTTTCATAGGTTTATTGATTAAGTTATTTATTTACTTTACATCCCGATTGCAGTTTCCTGTCCTATCCCACCCCCACCCCAGCCTACCCCTCCTACTCTCCTCCATTTCTCCTCAGAAAAGGGAGGCCTCAGGTAGATAGAAAGCAGCCTTGGCATATTAAGTTGCATTCAGACTGGGAGCAACTTCTTTCATTGAGGCTAGACAAGGCAGCCCAATTAAAGGAATGGAAAGCAAAGGTAGGCAATATAGTTAGAGACAGGCCTTGCTTCAGCTTTACAGTCCCACATGAAGTCCTATCTGTGCAACTGCATATATATCTAAGGTCTTATCTAGGGTCATCCTTATAGAGTCCTGAGAGTTTCCATGATCCTAGGTTTAGTTTGTCCTGGAAATGCTAGACCAGCCCACAATACAGTTGTCTATCCCGGCATATGTGTGTGTGTGTGTGTGTGTGTGTGTGTGTGTGTGTGTGTGCGTGCATGCAGAGGGCCTAGGTCAGTCCCATGCAGGCTCTCTGGTTGGCAGTTTAGTCTCTAAGAACCCCAATAAGCCCAGGTTAGTTGATTCTGTAGGTTTTTTTTTACCCCTCTGGCTCCTTCAATCCTTCCTTCCTTCCTTCTACAGGATTTTTCAAATTCCATTTAATGATTTGTTGTGGGTCTCTACATCAGTTTCCAACAATTGCTGTTTTAAGCCTCTCTGATAACAGTTTTGCTAGGCTCTTGTCTGCAAGTATAGCAGAATACCATTAATAGTGTCGGGTATGGACTCTCTCTCATGGCATGAGTCTCTAGTTGGGTGTCTCATTCATTGGCCTTTTCTTCAAATTCTTCTTCACCATTACCCATGCATATCTTGTAGGCAGGACAAATTGTGGGTCTAAGGGTTTCCTGGGTTGGTGTCCTAATCCCTCCATTGGAAGTCTTACCTCTTTACTGGACATGGCTGATTCAGGTTCCCCATTGCTAGGAGTCTTATCTATGGTCATCCTCATAGATTCCTGATAATTTCCATGATCCTAGGTCTAGCTTGTCCTGGAAATGCTATCCCAGTCCCCAATACAGTTGTCTATCCCAGCACTCTCTTCTTCCATCCTCCCCCTACCTGATCCCACCTGTGGCCATCCCCATCCATTCCATAACTGAGTCCCATCTCTCCATCATCCACTGATGTGTAATTGATTTCTCCTCCTCAGTGAGATTCAAGTACCCCCCATTTGGGCCTTCATTTTGTTTATTTGTTTTTCTTTTTTGCTTTGTTTGTGTTTTTATCAATTCATTTTTTTTTTGATTAAACAGATGCAGAGAACAACAGCCAAACATTAGGCAGAGCTTGGGAAATTCTGTGGAAAAGGGGTGAGGGAGTTATTTAAGGAGGTCAAGCATCAAAGACACAATAAGAAAACCTATAGAATCAACTAACCTGGGCCAATTGGAGTTCACAGAAACTGAATAACCAACCAGAGAGCATGCCTGTGACTGACTTACACCTTCTGCACATATATAACAGTTGTGCAACTTGGTCTTCATGTGGGACTCCTAACATCATGAGCAAGGGCTATCTCTGACTCTGTTATCTGCCTTTGGATCAGCTTTCCACAACACGGCTGCCTTTTTTAGCCTCATTTGTTGAAGATACACCCAGTCCTACTGCAACTTGGTTTGTCAAGTCTGGTTGATATCCTTAGGAGGCCTCCTTTTTTTCTGAGGAAAAAAAAGGATAGATGGATTGGGGGTGGGGGTACTGAGGTAAGGTGAGAGTGGGGAAGTGGAAGGAGAGGAGGGGGGACACTGTGATTAGGATCTCTTTTCTTTTTGAATATTTCTACATTAGAGTGAAACTCAATAAAATTGTAATATTTGGAAAGAGAAATCAAAGCACCACTTGTTTTCACACTGTGAGTTTGTGCATAGAATGTACTAAGGTGCTTCAAGTGCTGCTATTAGTATTCTGGCTTACCCCAGTGATATGGTAGTAAATCCATCCCTTTTTAAAAAATCATCTTTAATCTTCTTTTATATTCTAGTCATTATCTCCATCCCAGTCTTCCCTCCAACAGTTCTTCATCCCATTCCTACCCCTCCCCATCTTTGAATGTCACCTCTACACCCCTACCTCACCCAGCCAGGTCTGCCCACTCCATGGTGCTTCAAGTGTCTTTAGAATTAGGTACTTCTCTCACTGAAGCCAGACCAGGCAGTCCCCTGCTGTATATGTGTTAGGGGAGAAGGGGTTCTACCAGCTAGAATATGCTACCTCATTGGTGGCTCAGTTCCTGAGGATCCCAGTCATGTGCAAGTGTGTCAATGCTGTGATGAAAATCACAAGATCAGGAATCATCTGCATCATTAATTTTGTTTCACTGAGTCAGACAATAGGTACTAAGGTGTTTCAAGTGCTCCTACAAGTATTGTAAGTTTGTTCTTTGTCCTTTGATTTCTATAATGGTTCACTGGCTTGAGTTTCAGGAAGAGGTTTACTGGCAAGAAATAATCAACTTAGAGCTGTAATCCATAATTTCTAAAGAAATAGAAGCAGTTATTAAAAGTCTCCCAACCAAAAAGAGCCCAGGATCAGATGGGTTTAGTGCACAATACTATCAGTCCTTCAAAGAAGACCTAATACCAATGCTCTTCAAACAATTCCACAAAGTAGAAACAGAAGGAACACTATTCAATTCATTATTTGAACCCACAATTAAACTTATACCTAAACTACACATAGACCCTATGAAAAAGAGAACTTCAGATCAATTTCCCTCATGAATATCAATGCAAAATTATTCAATAAAATTCTTGCAAACCAAATCCAAGAACATATTAAAAGATTCATTTACCATGATCAAGTAGCCTTCATCCCAGGGATGCAGGGATAGTTCAATATATGGAAATCCATCAATGGAATCCACTATATAAACAAACTCAAGGCAAAACCCATATGATCATTTCATTAGATTCTGAGAAAGCATTTGACAAAATTCAACACCCCTTCATGATAAAAGTCCTGGAAAGATTAGGAATTCAAGGCCATACCTAAACATAGCAAAAGCAATATATAGCAAACCAGTACCCAACAGCAAACTAAATGGAGAGAAACTTGAAGCAATCTCATTAAAATCAGGAACTGAACAAGGATGTCTATTCTCTCTCTCTCTCTCTCTCTCTCTCTCTCTCTCTCTCTCTTTACTATTCAGTATATTACTTGAAGTCCTAGCCAGAGTGATTAGAAAACAAAAAGAGATCAAATGAAATTGGAAAGGAAGAAGTTAAAATATCACTATTTGAAGATGATATAATAGTACACTTAAGTGACCCCAAAAATTCCATCAGAGAACTCCTACAGGTGATAAATAACTTTCACATAGTGGCTGCATCTAAAATTAAATTAAACAAATCAGTAGGCTTCCTCTACTCAAAAGATAAACAGGCTGAGAAAGAAATTAGGGAAATGACACAATTCACAATAATGACAAACAATATAAAATAACTTGGTGTGACTCTAATCAAGCAAGTGAAAGATCTGTAAGACAAGAACTTCAAGTCTCTGAAGAAAGAAATCAAAGATCTCAGAGGATGGAAAGATCTCCTGTGCTCATGGATTGGCAAGATTAATATAGTAAAAATGGCCATCTTGTGGAAAGCAATCTACAGATTCAATGCAATTTCCATCAAAATTCCAACTCAATTCTTCATAGAGTTAGAAAAGCAATTTGCAAATTCATCTGGAATAACAAAAACCCCAGGATAGAGAAAAGTATCCTCAACAATAAAGGAACTTCTGGGGGAATTATGATCCTTGACCTCAAGCTGTATACGAGAGCAATAGTGATAATAACTGTATGGTATTTGTACAGAGACAGGCTGGTAGATCAATGGAATAGAACTGAATACCCAGTGATAAACCCACACACCTATGGTCACTTGATATTTGACATAGGATCTATAACTCTCCAACAGAAAAAAGATAGCATTTTCAATAAATGGTGCTGGTTCAACTGGAGTTCAGCATGTAGAAAAATGCAAATGACCCATTTTTTACCTCCTTTATAAAGCTCAAGTCCAAGTGGGTGAAAGACCTTGGCATAAAACCAGATACACTGAAATTAATAGAAGAGAAAGTGGGGAAGAGCCTTGAACACATAGGCACAGAAAATTTCCTGAACAGAACACCATTGGCTTATGCTCTAAGATCAACAAATGGGACCTCATAAAATTGCAGAGCTTCTGTAAGGCAAAGGACACTGTCATTAGAACAAAACTGCAAACAACAGATTGGGAAAAGGTCTTTACCAATCCTACATCTGATAGATGGCTAATATCTAATATATACAAAGAACTCAAGAAGTTAGACTCCAGAGAAACAAATAATCCTAATAAAAAAGGGGGTACAGAGTTAAACAAAGAATTCTCAACTGACAAATACCAAATGGCTGAGAAGCATCTAAAATATGTTCAACATTCTTAATCATCAGGCAAATCCAATCAAAACAACCCTGAGATACTACCTCATACCAGGTAGAATGGCTAAGATCAAAAACTCAGGTCACAGTAGAAGCTGGTGAGGATATGGAGAAATAGGAGCACTACTCCATTGTTGGTGGGGTTGCAAGCTGTTACAACCACTCTGGAAGTCAGTCTGGAGGTTCCTCTGAAATTTGAACATAGTACTACCTGAGTACCCAGCTATACCACTCCTGAGCATACTCCCAAAAGAATCTCCAACATATAACAAGGACACATGCTCCACTATGTTCATAGCAGTCTTATTTATAATAGCTAGGAGATGGAAAGAACCCAGATGTCCTTCAATAGAGGAATGGAAACAGACAATGTGGTACATCTACACAATGGAGTACTACTCAGCTGTTACAAACAATGGCTACATGAAATTCTCAGGCAAATAGATGGAACTAGAAAGTATCATCCTGAGTAAGGTAACCTAGTCACAAAGAACACACATGGTATATACTCACTGATAAATGAAAATTAGTTGAAAAATTTAGAATGTCTCAGAAAAAATTCACAGGTCATAATATGAAGCTCAAGAAGAGGGAAGACCAAAGTGTGGATGTTTCACTCCTTCTTATAAGGGAGAACAAAATACTCATGGGAGGAAGTACAGGGACAGAGTGGAGTAAGAACTGAAGAAAAGGTCATCCAGAGACTGTTTCATCTGAGGATCCATCCCATATGCAGCCATCAAACCCTGTCAATTATTCCTGATGCCAAGAAGTGCTTGCTGACAGGAGCCAGATATGGGTATCTCCTGAGAGTCTCTTCCAGAGCCTTACTGATACAGATGATGATAGTTGCAGCTAACTGTTGAACCAAACAAGAGGACTTCAATGGAAGAGTTAAAGAAAAGACTGAAGGAGTTCAAGGGGTTTGCAACACTGTGGGAAGAACAACAATATCCACCAACCAGACCCCACCAAAGCTCCCAGGGACTAAACTTCCAACAAATGACTACACTTGGAGGAACCCATGACTCCAGCCACATATGTAGCAGAGAATGGCATTATCTAGCACTGATAGGAAGAAAAGCCCTTGGTCCTGTGCTGTTTGATTCCCTAATGTAGGGTAATGCCCAGGGCATTGAGGTTGAAGCAGATGGATTGGAGTAAGAGCATCCTCATAGAAGGAGGGTTAGGGTGTAGGGGTAATGGGGGAAGGGGGAAAGGGGATAACATTTGAAATGAAAAATAAGATATCCACGAAAAATAAAATTAAAAGTAAAAAAAAAAAAGAAAGAAAAGTAGAGTACATAACTAAATAGAATTTCAACAAAGGAATCCCAAATGGTTGAGAAGCACCTAAAGAGATGTTTATCATCCTTAGTCATCAGGGAAGTGGAAATAAAATTGACTCTCAGATTCTACCTTACAGACATCAGAATGATTAAACTTAAGGGAGAGCACATACTAGCAAGGTTGTGGAACAAAGGAAACACTTCTTCACTGCTGGTGGGAGTGCAAACTTGTATAAGTGCACTTGAAATTAATTTGGGGGTTTCTCAGAAAATTGGGAGTAGTTCCATATCAAGACTCAGCTATACCACTTCTGGGTATATACCCAGAAGATGGTCTACCATCCCAGAAGGATACTTTATCTACTATGGTCACAAAAGTCTTATTTGTAATACCCTGAAACTAGAAACAACTCAGATGTCCCTCAACTGAAGAGTGGATAAAGAAAATGTGGTTCATTTACACAAGGGAATGCTACTCAGCCTTAAAAAACAAGGACATCATGAATTTTACAGGCAAATGGACGAACTGGAGAATGTCATTCTTATGGTGCAGGGATTTCTGATACTTGGTACCAATTTTCATTCAAGTTTCTAGATGAGTGAAGACAAGACACCTAAACATTTTGCTAAGGACAGATGATGGAACCAGAACACTGTAGGTAGGTTTTATGGTCTGTTTTCCTTAACTGTGTCTACTCACTAGGGCCTCATTCTTGAGCAGTCATCATGAAGCAGACAACCAGTTCATATGATCATATAATACCCATGCCTCAGGAAAATAGACATGTGTATTACCACTCCTCAGACCTGGGGACCTTCTGGCACAGCAGAATACATAGCAGCTGTTAGAGACAATTCATTTTAGACAGTATATAAATGCCTGAATCAGTGCCTCACAAAGCTACTGCCTGAGTCTTTCTCATACTTTACAGGATCCCTATTATCTTAGGAAAGTGGCAGCATTTCCTAGCAGAACTATGAACAAAAGCTCCTTATTCTGGGAATGTCCTGAATTGATGTCCAATCCCTGATCTATTACTCTGTTCTTTGTCTCTCTGTTTCCATTTTCTAGCTTAGGTGCCAGGTAGTATCAGTATATATGTCAAAGTTTTTGATGAATACACTACTGGTGGATTATCCATGGACTGGACTACTAATTTAAGAATCATTTGGTGTGGTCATAGCGTAAATGTGGGCCATGAACCGTGTCGTCTGGTTTCCATAAAATCAAATGAATTGTACAACATTCACTTCTCAGCTACTACCCACCTCCCCATCTCCCAAGTTCCACATGGTTAAAAATATTGTGCCATTCTAGGACTTTACCTCCAAACTTTTTCATATGTGTTATTTGGTTGACAGACCAACTTTATGCAAATTACCTTTACAACAGTCCTAAACAGCAGCTTAAGGGAAAGAGCTCAGATGCATACATCAGGAAGACATCAACATTTATGATTCTGTTTGGATTAGAGTCCTTAGCACCAGTTGTTGAACACTTAATGTAATTCACCCACATTCAAGTGTTGGGAGATCTTCTCAGATCAAGGTTCAACTTCCATAGGCTGAAGATTAAGATGGAGCAAAAGATCCAAACCACATGAAACTGGTTCATACCCTTGAGCCACAATCCTGATTACAATCCTGATTTGGAATCTCATCAATGATATGGCAGATATAGGAAATAGATTTGTGTATTTTTCAAAAGGAGTGCTATGGGACCTAATGATTTTTCAAGAGATAGCTGCCTTTATGGAATATATGGATAGTTCACGTGCCTTATAGGCAGAGACTTGTGTAGTAGGGAATGAACCTTTACTCAGTGGTCCCAAATCACAGCTTATTCTAGGAAAGTTTCCAACTAGAAACTCCTACATCATCGCCTGATACCTTAGCCATGGATTTGGTTGGAATTCTCACTTGCTACAGTAAATCATTCCTTAACAAAAGTGAAAAAAAGAGAAAATGTCATTCTGAGTGAGGTAACCCAGACTCAAAGGCACATGTACGGTGCTCACTTATAAGTGGATATTAACCACAAAGTACAGGATAACCATGCTATAATCAGCCGACCCTAAGAAGTCAAATAACAGCAAAGACCCAGGGAAGGATGGTTGAATCTCTTTCTCAGAACAGGGAACAAAATATACATAGGAGGTGGATGGAAGGAAAGAACTGTGAGAGAGAGGGGATAGGGAGGGAAGAGGGGCAGGAGGTGGGACCAAATATAAGGAGAACAAGGTAGAGTGAAGGTAAAAAGGTGGTCAGGATGGGTGGAGTAATCTAGGACGTGCCAGAGACTTGGGATGGGTAGAAGTCCCAGGAGTCTATGGGGACAACTCTAGCTGAGACTCCTAGCAGTGGGTGATATGGATCCAGGAGTGGCCACTTCCTCTAGCCAGGTAGAAGTCTTAGGGTAGGGTTAAGGATAGTAATTCACACACAAACCTTTGAACCGAAATGTGTCTTGCCTACAGAAAGTCTAGGGACAAAGACAGAACAGAGATGGAGGATATGGGCAACCAATGACTGCCCTAAATTTAGACCCTTGCCATGGTCAAGAACCTATCTCTGACACTATTAATGATACTCTGTTATACTTGCAGACAGGAGCTAGTTTACCTGTTCTCAGAGGCTCCACCCAGCAGCCAATGGAAAGAGATGCAGGGACCCACAGCTAAACAGTAGATGGAGCTTGGGGAGTCCTACAGAAGGGTTGAAGGAGGGATTGAGGAACCCAAAGAGGACAAAACCTCCGGAGAAGGACCAACAAAGTCACCTCACCATTGGAGTATTCCAGACTGAACCACCAGCCAAAAACAGGCTGCATCTAGGCCTCTTGCATATATGTAGCACATGTAACATAAGAGCAGCTTAATCTTCATGCAGGTATCCCAACAACTGGGGCAGGAGCTGTCCCTGAATCTGTTGTCTGCCTCTTGCCTGTGGAACTGGATCCTTAAAATGGTCTGTCTTGTCTGGGAGAGCATATGCTTAGTCTGCTTAGTCTTGCATTGGGGTGTGGGGTGGGTTGGAGGTGGAGCTAAGGGGGATCCCTCTTCATAAAGGAGAAGGGGAGATTGAAATGGGGACAAAGGGGGATGATATTGGGATGCAAAGTGAATAAATAAATAAATTTAATTAGTAACAAAGAAAGAAAGAAAAAGAAAGAAGGAAAGAAAGAAAGAAAGAAAGAAAGAAAGAAAGAAAGAAAGAAAGAAAGGAAAGCAAGCAAGTAAAAGGCAGAGAAAATTCCAGCATGGAGAAGGGGAGGTGGGCATTAATTCAACCTCTAGTTCAGAGCTGTTGGCAATTGATCACTGCTGGGAAGGGAAGAGTTAGTTTTCTTAGTAGTGCGACCTTGGAGGGTTGACTACCCTGCAGTGGAAGGCCACACGTGAAGCTATATGGGCACCATCAACTGTACTTGGTAAGTTACAAGGTTCGGAAGTTAGGAAGCTGGAGGTAGATCTGGGACGACCTGGGGAGGGAATGGATATAATTATAATACACTTTACAAAATTCTCAAAAAACTAATAAAGATTAGAAAAAAGAAAATAAATATTAATAAATATTAATTCCTGATCCTGTACACTTATGCTGGTGGAAGGCATAAACTAGCCCAGACATTGGAAGTTTTCTTTAAAAAAAACTTGTGTGTGTGTGTGTGTGTGTGTGTGTGTGTGTGTGTGTGTACTGTAAGACTGAGACACATAGACCACTCTTGTGTATTCCCCTGGAAGACTTGGAGATGATACATCACAGAGATACTTCTACGTCAGTGCTTTTTTGCAGCATTGTTCAAAATAGCTAGGTGTTACACAAAAGAATAATGGATAAGAAAAAGATTGTATATATACACAATGAAAAATTTTCAGCCATAAAAAGGAATAAAAATATGTCATTTGTAGGAAAATGAATATAACTGGAAATAATCGTATTAATTGAATTAATTCATTAAGACAAATATCCATTTTCTAATACTTGTGGTTCTTAGACTTTATACAGATTCTTAAAATCATATATGTGTTTATGACACTGAAATGTCTAGGGAGAATAAAAGAAATATTGAAAGAGAAGAAGTAAGGATAAGAGCGACTAGGGGAGTATAGAAGTGAATATACTGAGCATATACTATATACTTCCATAAATAATTTAAAATACAATAATAAAAATAAACACACAGCAACACACACACAATGCTGAACACAACATCCTCTGATCTTTCAATATGCTGTTAGAATTAATCCTTACTTCCCTCATCTCTGACTCAGTTTCTAGTCTTTATTAAAGTGCTGGTTCGTCCAGGAAGTCTGTCTATAGCCTCATCAGTAGACTTACTCAGTCTTTTTCTTTGTTCCTCTCCTATATACTGTTCACACCTTTAGGAACACTGTTATCTGGAACATATTAAAATGCTGTGTGTGCTTACATGTATGTATTGTGGGGCTTGAAGGTCCTTGGACTTGAAGAACAAGAGGAGTCAATAAACTCCATGTGCAGGTATTTACTTTCAAAGAACTTACAATCTAGTGGAAATTAAGAAAGTAACTTCTGGTGTAATTTTGGAGATTATAGAATAGTTGACCACTTTGTAGTGCAAAAGAAATAAAAAATTTGGACTGTTCTGGATTATGTGCTCTATATAGTGAGTTTCATGTGATCTTGACCGTTTCTCCCTTCCTCAGATACTCTGCTTTATTTTAAGTCACCAGTGATCAAGTTCAAATTGACAGATCCTACCATCAGTGGTGGTGGTCTAAGAGTTTGCTATTTCACTTTTCCTTCCTCCCCAATGACCAATTAGGAGATTTTCATTGGTTATTCTCACCAAACCAATTGGATTTCAGTGACAATTCCCTGGGTCATATGAACAAAATTGGCAAATTTAGGCTTTCTAGCAGCACCTGGTCATTAATCTCCACACTAATTAATGTCCTCTTTTATTTGATCAGCTTTTTTTCTATAATCACAGTGGTGTATGCCAAAACTCAGTTATTGGGGAATTCTCTGACTGGAAGATGCTGCCTTTTGGAAATAGGTAGCTGAAAGATGGAAGGAACACAACAAAACAAACTGGACACCTGTCTCAATTCAATTCCAGTAAGGGAGCCAAGTGGCAGACTCTTACCTGTAGATATAACGTAAGTTTTTTTTTTTTTAAAAAAAACCATTAGTTTGATTATAATGTAGAGAAGATGGAGCAGATCATAATCAGAAGAAAATAGCACACTGTAAATTGTGGGGAAAAGCAGAGGGCAGGAGACATTGATTTTTACCTTGTTCAAAAAAACCCCTGCACCTTTAGTTTAAGGAAAATCTGAAGTTTTAAGTATAGATGAAGATTTTTGAAGCTTAGATAGTAAAGGGTTTGTCATTAACTACTTTGAGAATCAAAGTAGGTATATAACCTGAAGCAGTTGGGAGTTAGGACTACTTATTTTGATTTGTTTCTATACTCACAGACAAATTCCCTAGAAATAATTAATATATTATAGTTTTCTGTGGCTGGTTTTGAAAAAAAAAACCAAATGATAGACACAAAATTAGAGATAGAATAACTGCAAGAAAAAAGAGATAGAATAAACTTAGCTGTTTTGAAACATTTCCTGCATGTCTATTTTCAGAATATTATAATTTACACACATTAAAAACTTAATGGCTAAACTATTATTAAATGGGGGAAAATCAAGCATTTTCTATGAATTATGTTTACTGAGGTTTTTATTATTTTTTATTTCCTTCCTAATTTGGGTCATCACACATAAAATACATTTATATAATACACATGGAAAAATACAAACCAGAATCTAGAAGCATAGGTATTGACATGAAAAATGAGAACAAATGGGTAACAACTGGAATGCTTAACTCTTGGTGAGATAACCAAAAAAACGAACAAAAAATGGCAAAGAAATGAGTAGCTGAAATTCTGATATTGTTTGTGAGTTTTTCAGTTGTGGAAAAATGGACATGTACACAGGTTAAACATTTGACCTGATACATTCATCTGGGAGCAGAGAAATATGCGCTGTTGAAATGATGGGGCACCTGAATGGCCTTAAAAGATTAATATTGTATTCTTACATAGAGTAGTTTTGTAAAAGTTAAGTATTTTCGTGATGCGCCCAGGGCCAGAAATTTGTCTTCTCTTATTTTATAATGGAGGCAACCAATACCTCTATTTTCTTTAGCTCTGAACTTCAAATGGGTAAGGATCTGTTTTAGGAGACAAAGTTCATGTAAATTTACACTATAGAATCATTTTTAGAAATGGAAAGCTTGGAGAGGTGGTTTCTAATTTTATGGCCTTTAAATAAGAAAATAAAGAAGGCATGATTATAGACAATGGATATCCTGGAGGACAAAAATAATTCAAGCTTGGGTTTTATGGAGCAAAAGAGGTTCTGAGATGACTGAGCCCTCCAGGCAGCAACTCTTGTCCTCAAGACACAGAAGACACAAGTCCTGTGCATCTCCATGTCTTTTGGTCAGTTCTTTGTCTCACTTCCTTCCTTTGTAGATTAGTTGTCTCAATAGTAAACACCATTTTTGAGGGGAGGGGTTCTTTAATTCTTTCTTTGGTTCTATTCTACCCTTTTTCATAATTGATGGCTATCTCAGGCTCTGTGTTGCTTCCTAACGTGGGCATTTCAGTTGCCCAAACACTTGCTGCTATTCTCAGACAGTATCCAGAAAAGAGAATTTATACATACCCACAAAATACACATTTGTTCTTTGTTGTCTGAAACCTTGGAGCCATTGCTGTATTGTTTTTGATGCATAGAAAAGTTATTTTGACATGAGAATTTTTACTCTTAGAAAAACAACCTTATTTTTCTGCTATTTTGCTTTTGTTATACAGTTTTGATATTTTTAAGTTGATAAATTTGTCCTTTGTTATGGAAAAGCCTGTGTGGTCCTGTTTAGCCATGGTATTTTGCAGTATTTTTGATGGATAGAGTGCCTTTATTATGGTCTATTAGAGCTTGAATGATGTTTGATCCTGTTGTCACTTAGACCTCATCTACATGACCCTCATTTCCTGCACAGTTACCCTCTTTAACCTCCTTATGGTTCTTTGGACATTGCAAATAAGTTCATACCTTAGAGTTCTTGCTCTTGCTGTTGTGTCTCTATGAAATATCTCCCCAAATAACTTAGTGATTTCTTCACCATTTGTTTATTTTCTCAAGTTCCTTTTTATTTGAATGATGAGCAAGAACTGTCATGAGTCTCATTTTAGCATCACATTCCCAATACTGTTCCTTGCTTAAATTTTCTATATTTGAAAACCAGCATTTGAAATCTGGTCTTTTAAGTGTCTACTTTTAATTGTGTGTGTGTGTGTGTGTGTGTGTGTGTGTGTGTGTGTGTGTGTGTGTGTGTGTGAAAATATAAATCTAGGAGATTAAATACTTTAAAATACGTTTTGTTTTTGTCTCTACTTACTAGCAAGTAAAATGTTTCTTTCTACGTGATGAATGGAATAAATTCATAGATTCGAACTCTTTCAATTAAATCATTAATCGACTAAAAAAATCTCTTTTTTAAAAAATCAACCAGCGATGTGGCCAGTTGGAGGGTGAACCAGGAGGGGAATAACATCTGGAGTATAAAATAAATAAATAAATAAATAAATAAATAAATAAATAAATAAATAAATAAATGATCAAACGTCATGAAAGTGTACCAGATATAAAATGAGTGAAGGTATGGGTTGGTCATGAGGAGGAGGTGACAGGTAAGTTGCCATTTGATTTGAATATGAAAGAATGAATGATATCTTTGAAATTACAATACAGAGAAGGGTGATTTCTTGCTCAAGCAACAAAATCAGAGCTTCTTCTGTGCAAGAGCCATTGTCTGTCCTGTATACGTGGTAGCTAAGACCAGTTGTTCTGACTTGAGTGAGAGGGTGGTTCATATCCAATGCACTAACTCAGCGCATCAGCCTCCATTGCTCTTGCTTTTGTGTTTGATCAGGTGTGATATGAACACCAGTCGACTGGATTTCTTACAATTGTTTGTGTTAGAGCTCTACAGCAACTCTTCTTTCCAGCAATGCTTTGTCATTTGTAGTAAAAACACTTGTGGACAACAGAATACCATTCAAATTTTATAAAATGCTCAGGTAATATTTGCCTTCCACAGTTAATTTACCTTTTCACAGTGATTATGAAAATGCTAGAATATGAATATTCTTATTTTTCCCTTCAGGTAACATTGAAGCAAACCTCTGATTTGGGCCAATGTTTGGAGCAAATCATTCTGCAGTGTCTGAATTTGTGCTGTTGGGGCTTTCAAATTCCTGGGAGGCCCAGGTTTTCCTTTTTTTCTTTTCTTGTCTGTTCTATGTGTCCAGTTTGACAGGGAACTTCATCATAGTTGTTACAGTCACCTCTGACCCGTACCTGCATTCACCCATGTACTTTCTACTGGCTAATCTCTCTATTATTGATCTTATATTTTGTTCCATTGCAGCCCCCAAAATGATTTGTGATCTTTTCAGAAAGCAGAAAGTCATCTCTTTCAGAGGCTGTATCAGTCAGGTCTTCTTCAGTCATGCTGTTGGAGGCACTGAGATGGTACTGCTCATAGCCATGGCCTTTGACAGGTATGTGGCCATATGCAAACCTTTACGTTATCTGAGCATCATGAGCCCACGAATGTGCCTATTAATATTAGTTGCTGCTTGGATCATTGGCCTCATTCATTCATCAACCCAGTTGGCTTTTGTTATAAACTTGCCATTTTGTGGCCCTAACGTACTAGACAGCTTTTATTGTGACATGCCACGACTCATCAAGCTTGCATGCACAGATACTTATAAACTGGAGTTCATGATTGCTGCCAATAGTGGGTTCATTTCCTTGATTGCATTCTTTTTACTCATCATCTCCTATGTCTTTCTCCTCACCACTGTCCAGAAGCAGTCCTCAGGATGTTCATCTAAGGCCCTTTCTACTCTGTTGGCTCATATTATAGTCGTAGTTTTGTTTTTTGGCCCATTGATTTTTTTCTATGTGTGGCCTGCTCCTTCAACACATGTAGATAAATTTCTAGCTATATTTGATGCAGTTTTGACCCCCTTTCTAAATCCAGTTATCTATACATTGAGGAACAGAGATATGAAGATTGCCATCAGGAAAGTGTTTTGTCAGCGCTTGGCTTTATAGAAAATCAATATAGCTGGCTTGGTTGAGATATAAAATTCTTAAGTGAGTACTGGAAATTCCTAACAGTCAATCCCTGTTAGAGATCCTTTGAGTTGTGTTAGAGATCCTTTGAGTACATTCAGACAATCACCTCCTGTTAGGTGAGTATTTTGTTTCTACGAAATAATGAGTAATGTTTTCCATGAAGAAAAGAAGGTATTTCTATAAAACAAATAGGAATCAAATATTGTATTAACTTTTTGATCCTTAAATAACTGTGCCAACAATTACTTTTACATGTGTTTATAACAAAGGTGGTTTGGTTCTAACAATAAATGTACTGGCTTTAAGCTGTTCTACTATCATTGTGATTCTTCCTTTAATGTAAAGATATTAATTTTAAAACTAGGACAGGTAGACAATTTGGTAATAAAGGTCAACTGCTGAAAAATCTATAACTATCTATATTTTAATTATTTATTGTATTTATTTTGAAAATTTATTTTTAAATAAAATCCTCAACTCTTCAAATGCCCATCTTATTTCTCAAATTTATGGTCTTTTTTCTATATTATTGTTACACATATATTCTATATTATTGTTACACATATATTAATGAATGACATTTACATATAATGGGATGAATCTATGTAGTATTTATCATTTGTATATGATTTTAGGGTGGTCACTTGGTATTGGATGGCAAGTTATTGTCCTCATTCTTATGGAAGACTGATCCTTCCTCATAAATCAATAATTGTGTTTAGTTTTATATTTGGGAATGTAGTCTTGTGAGATCTCTCTTATCCATGTTGGCATGTCAGTTGGCATTATCATTACTTAGGTCTTGTTTAGGCAATCATATGGTGGGGTTTGTGGATCCGGTTTCTTTGCCAAATATAGGAAACATATAGCAGTGGACTTCCTGCTCCTCATTCTCTTGCAATCATTCTGACACCACTTTATTGATGCTTCCTCAGCCTTAGGTGTAGGAGTTGTGTTGTAGATATCTCTAAGCATGGGTAGAACTATTTGTTACTTTTTCCTTTTGGCTGTCTATATAGCACCTTCTGGCACACAAACACCCTCCCCCTCCATATAAAACAAGATGATTCTTTGTAATTTATACGAATGTCCTTAGTGTTATTTATTTCTTTTCCTTTTTCCCTCTCCAGTTAAAGAATCCTGTTTCCCCAATTTTCTGTTTATAGCATCTGTAGCCTATTATTACCTGTTCTTGAGGTCATACACAATGGTTTACTTATTATTGGTTGAATTCCACATTAATTTCCCCCAGTTTCCCTTTATGATCTTGGCCTTATAAATGAGCAGAAACAGACAACAACTTTTAAGATTTTTGATCATTTACTTGTTTTAAGTAATGTATCTTGATTTTATACTCTTCCATAGGTTGGAATATATTTTATACATTACTTTCATTAAATAGATCAGATGTTTTTTGTTTTGCTTTTTTTTAAAGATCAATTTATTTGTTTTATGTATATGAGTACACTGTAGAGATCTTCAGGCATATCAGAAGAGGGCACCAGATCCCATTACAGATGGCTATAAGATGCCATGTGGTTGCTGGGAATTGAACTCAGGACCTCTGGAAGAGCAGTCAGTGCTCCTAACCACTGAGCAATCTCTCCAGCCCAGATCAGATGTTCTAACAACAGAAATAGAGAAAATTTGAAAAAATAACCAGATCCTACTACAAAAGCCTATATTCAACAAAACAGGAAAATCTGGATGAAATGGACAATTTTCTAGACAGATACTATGTACCAAAGGTAAATCAGAATCAGATAAACTATCTAAATAACCCCATAACTCTTAAAAAAATAGAAGCAGTTATGAAAAGTACCCAACCAAAAAAAAGCCCAGGACCAGAAGGGTTTTGTGCTGAATTCTATCAGATTTTCATAGAAGGCCTCATACCAATACTATCAAAATTATTCCACAAAATAGAAACAGTAGGATCACTACCCAATTCCTTCAATGAAGCCACAGTTACTCTTATACCTAAACCACACAAAGACCCAACAAAGAGAACTTCAGACCAATTTCCCTTATGAATATTGATGCAAAAATACTCAATAAAATTCTCAAAAACTAAATACAATAACACATCAAAATGATCATCCACCACTATCAAATAGGCTTCATCCCAGGAATGGAAGGATAATTCAATATACAGACATCCATCAATGCAAACAAACTCAAAGGAAAAAAAACACATGATCATCTCATTAGATGCTGAGAAAGCATTTGACCAAAGTCAACACCACTTCATGTTAAAAGTCTTGGAAAGATCAGGAATTCAAGGCCCATAAATATACTAAAAGCAGTATACAACAAACCAGCCTTTTACTCTGAGTTAATGTCTGTCTCCTGTATGCAACAAATGCTGGGTCTTTGTTAGGTATCCAGGCTACTAGTCTATGTCCTTTTATTGGGGAATCATGTCCATTGATGTTAAGAGATATTAAAGGAATAGTGATTGTTGTTTCCTGTCATTTTTGTTATTAGTTTTTGTTTTGGAATTGTTTGTATATCTCTCTCTTCTTTTGTGTTTGTTGCAAGAAGATTACTTTCTTGCTTTTTCTAGGATGCAGCTTTCTTCCTTGTGTTGGAGTTTTCCATCTATTATCCTTTATAGGGCTGGATTTGTAGAAAGATATTTTGTAAATTTGATTTTGTCATGGGATATTTTGGTTTATCCATCTATGGTAATTGGGAGTTTTGCTGGATACAGTGGCCTGGGCTGTAATTAGTGTTCTCTTAGGGTCTGTGTGACATCCTCCCAAGATCTTCTGTCTTTCAGAGTCTCTGTTGATAAGTCTGGTGTAGTTCTGATAGGTCTGCCTTTATATGTTACTTGATCTTTTTTCCCTTACTGCTTTTAATATTCGTTCTTTGTTTTGTGCATATGGTGTTTTGACTACTTTGTGGTTGGTGGAATTTCTTTTCTGATCCAATCTATTTGGAGTTCTGTAGGTTTCTTGTATTATTATAGGCATCTTTCTATAGAATAGGGAAGTTTTCTTCTATAATTTGCTAATAATATAATATAATTCTCTCTCTCTCTCTCTCTCTCTATCTATCTATCTATCTATCTATATGCCCTTTAAGTTGGGAATCTTAGCTCTCTTCTATACCTATTATCCTTTGGTTTGATCTTCTCTTTGTGTCATGCATTTCCTGGATATTTTTGGTTAGGAGCTTTTTGCATTTTACATTATCTTTTATGGTGGTGTTGTTTTCTATGGTATCGTCTGCTCCTGAGATTCTCTCTTCTATCTCTTGTATTCTGTTGGTAATGCTTGCATCTATGTCTCCTCTTCTCTTCCCTAGGTTTTCTATCTCCCTGGTTGTCTCCCTTTCTGATTTCTTTATTGTTTCTATTTCCATTTTTAAATCCTGGATTGTTTTGTTCAATTCCTTCACCTGTTTGGTTGTGCTTTTCTGTAATTCTTTAAGGGAATTTTGTGTTTCCTCCTTAAGGGCTTCTACTTGTTTGCCTGTGTTGTCCTGTATTTCTTTAAGGGAGTTATTTATGTCCTTCTTAAAATCCTCTATCATCGTCATCATGGGATGTGATTTTTAAATCCAAATCTTGCTTCTCTGGTGTGTTTGAATATCCAGTATTTGCTTTGTTGGAAGAACTGTGCTCTAATAATGCCAAGTAGTCTTGGTTTCTGTTGCTTAGGTTCCTACACTTGCTTCTTTCCATCAGGTTGTCTCTGGTGTTGGCTTGTCTTTCTCTCCCTGACAGTGGCTTGTCTCTTCTGTAAGCCTGTCTTTCAGTACTCCTGTAGACCTGTTTTCTATCAGCCAGAGAGTTATTCCTGGTTTTGTGTGTCCTGAAGCTTCCAGGCCAGTAACTTGGAGCAGAATAGTTGGTTTTTCCACTTCTTTTAGGTGTGTCAGTGTTCTGGTGACTGGCTTTCAAGCTCTGGGCTCAAGCAAAAACCAGAAGTGTGGTCTCAGGGAGGTCCTGTCCCTTACTGCTTCTAAGTTCCTATATCCAGAATGCACTAGGCAGGTTCCTTTTAGACCAGGAATGTGAGGCAAGCGCAGGAACCCAAGCAACAGAAACCAAGACTACATGGCATCATCGGAGCCCAATTCTCCCACCAAAGCAAACACGGAATATCCAAACACACCAGAAAAGCAAGATCTAGTTTCAAAATCTTATTTGATCATGATGTTGGAGGACCTCAAGAAAGACATGAAGAACTCCCTTAGAGAAACACAGGAAAACATAAATAAACAAGTAGAAGCCTACAGAGAGGAATCAAAAAATTCTAAAAATTCAGGAAAATATAAATAAACAAGTAGAAGCCCATAGAGAGGAGTCACAAAATCCCTAAAAGAATTCAGGAAAACATAAATAAACAAGTAGAAGTCCATAGAGAGAGTCACAAAAAATCCCTGAAAAGAATTCCAGGAAAACACAATCAAACAGTTGAAGGAATTAAAAATGGAAATAGAAGCAATCAAGAAAGAACACATGGAAACAACCCTGGATATAGAAAACCAAAAGAAGAGACAAGGAGCTGTAGATACAAGCTTCACCAACAGAATACAAGAGATGGAAGAGAGAATCTCAGGAGCAGAAGATTCCATAGAAATCATTGACTCAACTGTCAAAGATAATGTAAAGCAGAAAAAGCTACTGGTCCAAAACATACAGGAAATCCAGGACTCAATGAGAAGATCAAACCTAAGGATAATAGGTATAGAAGAGAGTGAAGACTCCCAGCTCAAAGGACCAGTAAATATCTTCAACAAAATCATAGAAGAAAACTTCCCTAACCTAAAAAAAGAGATACCCATAGGCATACAAGAAGCCTACAGAACTCCAAATAGATTGGACCAGAAAAGAAACACCTCCCGTCACATAATAGTCAAAACACCAAACGCACAAAATAAAGAAAGAATATTAAAAGCAGTAAGGAAAAAGGTCAAGTAACATATAAAGGCAGACCTATCAGAATCACACCAGACTTTTTCCAGAAACTATGAAGGCCAGAAGATCCTGGACTGATGTCATACAGACCCTAAGAGAACACAAATGCCAGCCCAGGTTACTGTATCCTGCAAAACTCTCAATTAACATAGATGGAGAAACCAAGATATTCCATGACAAAACCAAATTTACACAATATCTTTCTACAAATCCAGCACTACAAAGGATAATAAATGGTAAAGCCCAACATAAGGAGGCAAGCTATACCCTAGAAGAAGCAAGAAACTAATCGTCTTGGCAACAAAACAAAGAGAAGAAAAGCACACAAACATAACCTCACATCCAAATAGGAATACAACAGGAAGCAATAATCACTATTCCTTAATATCTCTCAACATCAATGGCCTCAACTCCCCAATAAAAAAGACATAGATTAACAAACTGGATACATAGAACGGACCCTGCATTCTGCTGCCTACAGGAAACACACCTCAGAGACAAAGACAGACACTACCTCAGAATGAAAGGCTGGAAAACAACTTTCCAGGCAAATGGTCAGAAGAAGCAAGCTGGAGTAGCCATTCTAATATCAGATAAAATCAATTTTCAACTAAAAGTCATCAAAAAAGATAAGGAAGTACACTTCATATTCATCAAAGGAAAAATCCACCAAGATGAACTCTCAATCCTAAATATCTATGCCCCAAATACAAGGGCACCTACATACGTAAAAAGAAACCTTACTAAAGCTCAAAACACATTACACCTCACACAATAATAGTAGGAGATTTCAACACCCCACTCTCATCAATGGACAGATCATGGAAACAGAAATTAAACAGAGACGTAGAAAGACTAAGAGAAGTCATGAGCCAAATGGACTTAACAGATATTTATAGAACATTCTATCCTAAAGCAAAATGATATACCTTCTTCTCAGCTCCTCATGGTACTTTCTCCAAAATTGACCATATAATTGGTCAAAAAACGGGCCTCAACAGGTACAGAAAGATAGAAATAATCCCATGCGTGCTATCAGACCACCACGGCCTAAAACTGGTCTTCAATAACAATAAGGGAAGAATGCCCACATATACGTGGAAATTGAACAATGCTCTACTCGATGATAACCTGGTCAAGGAAGAAATAAAGAAAGAAAGTAAAAACTTTTTAGAATTTAATGAAAATGAAGGTACAACATACCCAAACTTATGGGACACAATGAAAGCTGTGCTAAGAGGAAAACTCATAGCGCTGAGTGCCTGCAGAAAGAAACAGGAAAGAGCATATGTCAGCAGCTTGACAGCACACCTAAAAGCTCTAGAACAAAAAGAAGCAAATACACCCAGGAGGAGTAGAAGGCAGGAAATAATCAAACTCAGAGCTGAAATCAACCAAGTAGAAACAAAAAGGACTATAGAAAGAATCAACAGAACCAAAAGTTGGTTCTTTGAGAAAATCAACAAGATAGATAAACCCTTAGCCAGACTAACGAGAGGACACAGAGAGTGTGTCCAAATTAACAAAATCAGAAATGAAAAGGAGACATAACTACAGATTCAGAGGAAATTCAAAAAATCATCAGATCTTTTACTATAAAAGCCTATATTCAACAAAACTTGAAAATCTGCAGGAAATGGACAATTTCTAGACAGATACCAGGTAAATCGAAGTTAAATCAGGAACAGATAAACCAGTTAAACAACCCCATAACCCCTAAGGAAATAGAAGCAGTCATTAAAGGAATCCCAACCAAAAAGAGCCCAGGTCCAGACTGGTTTAGTGCAGAATTCTATCAGACCTTCATAGAAGACCTCGTACCAATATTATCTAAACTATTCCACAAAATTGAAACAGATGGAGCACTACCGAATTCCTTCTATGAAGCCACAATTACTCTTATACCTAAACCACACAAGACCCAACAAAGAAAGAGAACTTCAGACCAATTTCCTTATGAATATCGATGCAAAAATACTCAATAAAATTCTGGCAAACCAATCCAAGAGCACATCAAAACAATCATCCACCATGATCAAGTAGGTTTCATCCCAGGCATGCAGGGATGGTTTAATATACACGGAAAACCATCAACGTGATCCATTATATAAACAAACTGAAAGAACAAAACCACATGATCATTTCATTAGATGCTGAGAAAGCATTTGACAAAATTCAACACCCTTCATGATAAAAAGTCCTGGAAAGAATAGGGAATTCAAGGCCCATACCTAAACATAGTAAAGCCATATACAGCAAACCAGTGGCTAACATTAAACTAAATGGAGAGAAACTTGAAGCAATCCCACTAAAATCAGGGACTAGACAAGGCTGCCCACTCTCTCCCTACTTATTCAATATAGTTCTTGAAGTTCTAGCCAGAGCAATCAGACAACAAAAGGAGGTCAAGGGGATACAGATCGGAAAAGAAGAAGTCAAAATACCACTATTTGCAGATGATATGATAGTATATTTAAGTGATCCCAAAAGTTCCACCAGAGAACTACTAAAGCTGATAAACAACTTCAGCAAAGTGGCTGGGTATAAAATTAACTCAAATAAATCAGTAGCCTTCCTCTACACAAAAGAGAAACAGGCCGAGAAAGAAATTAGGGAAATGACACCCTTCATAATACATCCAAATAATATAAAGTACCTCGGTGTAACTTTAACCAAGCAAGGGAAAGATCTGTACAATAAGAACTTCAAGACTCTGAAGAAAAGAAATTGAAGAAGATCTCAGAAGATGGAAAGATCTCCCATGCTCATGGATTGGCAGGATTAATATAGTAAAATGGCCATTCTGCCAAAAGCCATCTACAGATTCAATGCAATCCCCATCAAAATACCAATCCAATTCTTCAAAGAGTTAGACAGAACAATTTGCAAATTCATCTGAATAACAAAAACCCAGGATAGCTAAAACTATCCCTCAACAATAAAAGGACTTCAGGGGAATCACTATCCCAGAACTCAAGCAGTATTACAGAGCAATAGTGATAAAAACTGCAAGGTATTGGTACAGAGACAGACAGATAGACCAATGGAACAGAATTGTAGACCCAGAAATGAACCCACACACCTATGGGCACTTGATTTTGACAAAGGAGCCAAAACCATCCAATGGAAAAAGATAGCATTTTTCAGCAAATGGTGCTGGTTCAACTGGAGGTCAACATGTAGAAGAATGAGATCGATCCATGCTTATCACCCTGTACAAAGCTTAAGTCCAAGTGGATCAAGGACCTCCACATCAAACCAGATACACTCAAAGTAATAGAAGAAAAACTAGGAAGCATTTGGAACACATGGGCACTGGAAAAATTTCCTGAACAAAACACTCCAATGGCTTATGCTCTAAGATCAAGAATCGACAAATGGGATCTCATAAAACTGCAAAGCTTCTAGCAAAGGAAAGGACACTGTGGTTAGGACAAACGGCAACCAACAGATTGGGAAAAGATCTTTACCAATCCTACAACAGATAGAGGGCTTATATCCAAAATATACAAAGATCTCAAGAAGTTAGACAGCAGGGAGACAAATAACCCTATTAAAAAATGGGGTTCAGAGATAAACAAAGAATTCACAGCTGAGGAATGCCGAATGGCCGAGAAACACCTAAAGAAATGTTCAACATCGTTAGTCATAAGGGAAATGCAAATCAAAACAACCCTGAGATTTCACCTCACACCAGTGAGAATGGCTAAGATCAAAAACTCAGGTGACAGCAAATGCTGGCGAGGATGTGGAGAAAGGGGAACACTCCTCCATTGTTGGTGGGATTGCAGACTGGTACAACCATTCTGGAAATCAGTCTGGAGGTTCCTCAGAAAATTGGACATTGAACTGCCTGAGGATCCAGCTATACCTCTCCTGGGCATATACCCAAAAGATGCCCAACATATAAAAAAGACACGTGTCCACTATGTTCATCGCAGCCTTATTTATAATAGCCAGAAGCTGGAAAGAACCCAGATGCCCTTCAACAGAGGAATGGATACAGAAAATGTGGTACATCTACACAATGGAATATTACTCAGCTATCAAAACAATGACTTTATGAAATTGCAGGCAAATGGTTGAACTGGAAAATATCATCCTGAGTGAAACTAACCCAATCACAGAAAGACATACATGGTATGTACTATTGATAAGTGGCTATTAGCCCAAATGCTTGAATTACCCTAGATGCCTAGAACAAAGCCGAAAACTCAAGACAGATGATCAAAATGTGAATGCAGATCGCTCCTGAGAGACACAGCCAGAATACAGCAAATACAGAGGCGTATGCCAGCAGGAAACCACTGAACTGAGAACAGGACCCCCGTTGAAGGAATCAGAGAAAGAACTGGAAGAGCTTGAAGGAGCTCGAGACCCCATATGTACAGCAATGCCAAGCAACCAGAGCTTCCAGGGACTAAGCCACTACCTAAAGACTATACATGGACTGACCCTGGACTCTGACCTCATAGGTAGCAATGAATATCCTAGTAAGAGCACCAATGGAATGGGAAGCCCTGGGTCCTGCTAAGACTGAACCCCCAGTGAACTAGACTGTTGGGAGAGGCAGCAATGGGGGAGGGTTGGGAGGGGAACACCCATAAGGAAGGGAGGGGAGGATGTTTACCGGAAACCGGAAAGGAATAACACTCAAATGTATATAAGAAATACTCAAGTTAATAATAATAATAAAAAAAACAATTGGGAATGTTTTTTATATTTCTATTTTGTGGAATAGCTCGAAGAATATTGGCATTAACTCTTCTTTGCAAGTCTGGTAAAATTCTGTGCTGAATCCATCTGGTCCTAGACTTGTTTTGATTGAAAGATTTCTATTTATTGTTTCTATTTAACAATGTGTTATAGTTCTGTTTAAATTGCTTATCTGATCTTGATTATCTGATTGTGGTCTTGAACTTAAGTGGTTATATATATATATATATATATATATATATATATATATATATATAAATTTATTCATTTCTTTTAGGTTTTACAATTTGGAAAAGTACAGATTTTAAAAAAGTACTCCTTATTACCAGCCCAGCTACAAACTTACATTCTGTTATACCTGCAAAATATTCTAGAGTAATGGTGGCACAGAACTTGGACGAGTAGCCAACTAATGTCTGATCTATCTAAAAACTACTCAATGAGAAGGAACCCGCATTCAATACTGCTTGGGTAACCAGGAATCAAAGGCTAGCTAGACAAGCGATACAGGGTAAAACCAAACACTACCAGCTTATAAAGAATCAGATCAGTAAAATGATTCCTAATGATATGCTTCTATACTCATAGACTAGGGTCATATCTAGTCATCATCAAAAAGACTTCCCCTGGCAGCACACGGAAACAGATTCAGTGACCCACAGCTAGACATTATGCAAAGAAAGTGTAAATTAGGGACTTCCATCAAACCTATTCCCACAGAGCTTGGGGAATCTCTTGGAAGATAGAGATGGAAAGACTGTAAGAGGCAGAGGGGGATGGAGGACACCAGGAAAACAAGGTCTTATGAATCAACTAAGCAAGGTGGATATAAGCTCATAAAGACTGAAACAGCAAGCATAGCCCTATATGGGTCTATACCAGGTCCTCTGCATATGTGTTACAGCCATTAGCCTAGCATTTTCATGGGACTCCTGACTACGAGAATGAGTGGGTAGCTTATTCTTGTGGCTGCTCTTGGGACCATACTGTTGGGTTGCCATGTCTGTCTTTGATATGAAAGTTTTTGCTTCATCTTATTATATTTTATTTTGACATGTTTTGTTATTATTTCTTAGAAGTCTGTTCTTTTCTAATGTAAGATTTAAAGGCAGTGTATCCAGAGGAAAGTTTAGGCATAATGCTTTTGTGAATTGTGTAAAGGCAATCCTTGTGCTATTCACATGTTGATTTCTCTACCCTCATACCTTGTTTTAATCTGGACACAGAATTTTAATGTTTACGTCAAAAATTTACTGTCTTGAGTTTGTATGAACAATTCTTATCATTTATTCTTTGCCTTGTCAATAAATGCTGATCACTTAATGGTTGGGAAGAAGAGAGACTTCTCCAGTGAGAGGAAAGAGAGAGGGGGAGGATTTTCAGTTTGAGTCACAAGGGAGGAGTTTGGAGAGAGTCCATGGAAGCACAACTTAAACCCAAAGTGCCAGACCAATAACACAGTGCAGTTATGGGAATTTGACTGGGAGTTATTAGCTGAGAGGACTAATAGACCAATACTACCCAGGTATTACAGTGAAGATTTAAAATAATCTTGGTTTTTCAGTGTCATTATTTGGAACTAGCTAGGATAAAGTAATACAACTGCCAGATTAATTCAGTGTTCAAATTTTACAGGGTAGAAATTAGAAAGGAACTGGAGGGAGTGGAAGAAGAGGAACATATAATCAGGATATATTGTACAAGAAAGGAATCTATTTTCAATAAAAGAAAAGGAAAAAGAAAAAACCAAATAAAGTATTTACTAATAAATCACTGGATTTTTCTGTTGCTCTACCATCCTTTTTATATCTAATTTTATTAATTTGGATATTATTCCTTTGTCTTTTAGTTAATTTGGATAAAGGTTTATCAATATCATTGATTTTCTTAAAGAACTAACTTTACTGTCGCGCGCCCAACGTCTCGCCAGCAAGAACAACGCGTGGCAACAGGATTCTTCTGCGAACAAGCCTTTACTGTACAGCTCTCTTGAACAGGGACAGGGGACCCCGAGGGAGGAAAAGGCACTGCTTATATATGCTTAGGAGACTCGTGTCGCTACCCGATTGGTGCAAGCCCCAATGCCCAATTTGCATGCCCTGAGAGCGGGCTGTGACGTGCTTGGCTCATGCGCACTGCGTCCTTCGGGGTGCACAACAGCTGTGCCCTGTACTAACAGACAACAGCTGGTACGGGTGGCTACCAACACTTTACATTTCCTTGAGTATTTGTATTTTTGTTGTTGTTTCTGTTGTATTGATTTATGCCCTGAGTTTGATTATTTCTTACCATCTACTTTTGTTGTTCTTCCTTCCTTCCTTCCTTCCTTCCTTCCTTCCTTCCTTCCTTCCTTCCTTCTTGTTTTCCTTCCTTTCATTTTTCTTTCCTTGTTGTTTTAAAGTTTTCAGATTTGCTGTCAAGATAACAATGTGAAATTGCTTTAATTTGTTCTCTTTTTATTAAAAATACACTGTTTTCTTATATGTTTCATATAATATTTTCCCTCCATCTACTTCTTCCAGGATCTTTTTAATGAGACTCATGGAAGCAGTAATTGATTCAATAGCAAGAGGAGTTTAACTCTGGCATGTTGGGGTCCTCCCTCTTCAAGGGGAGACCACACCAAGCAGACTGACAGAGAGTTATATACCTTGCAAACAATTGGGGCAGAATTCAAACAATTGATAACTAGGCATGGTATTCTTGATGGGGCAAAGTGACCTCCAAGCTGACTCGTGATCAGTGTACTGTTACGGACTTTCTAGGAGGTATGGTTGGGAGTCAAGGAGGTTGTTTGGGAGTCACAGGTAGCTTTGTTTGACAGTTTGGTTTTCAGTTGCTCTGGGAACTGAATTAATTCTACTCCTACTGGAAGGGAAGGGTCTTTGTGCCTGGAGGTTTGCAGTGGAACTTTCCCACTGGGCCTTAGACTGACCCCACCTCTGGCTCCTTCAGTTCCTCATGGTCTCCTCTCCCACCTGGGTCTATTGTCTTTCTGTCTCTCATTACAAAAAAGAGGCTTCTAGGAAGAAATAGAAAAAATAATAAAATAAAATTTAAAAATAAAATAAAACCTTTGTCTTAGTTAAGGTTTTACTGCTGTTTACAGACACCATGCACACCTGTCTCCTGGGATTAAAGGTATGTACCACCACAAGATTTTCTTCACCTAGAACTTGCTCTGTCCCAGGCTGGCATTGAACTTGGATTAAAGGTGTCCATGCTATGATCTAAATTTAGCTGGGTAGAATCTTACCCCCAAGTCCCACTTACTTAACCTGTTATCTCCTGGAACACAGGCTCCACTTCACTTCCTGGTGCCCCTTTAATACTCAAACCATGTATTTTATTTTTATTTTTTTCTTTCTAAGCTTACTATGTTTGTTCAAAATGTTCTTCATAACACTTAACCAGAGGACAAAGTCTCTGCTGAGCTTTTTTGAGACTTCCTTTGTCAACGCAGCTAATCTGAATCTCTTCACTTTAGCCTCAGGCAGATTCTTAAAACAAGGAAAAAAAATAGCCACATTCTTCACCAAATACCATGAAGAGGTTTCTCCACTGAAACCTCTTGGGCCAGGTCAATACAATTTAACTCATTCTCAGTAGCAAAATCTTCCATATTCCTATTAGGATAGCCTATTAAGCCCCATTTTAAAGCATTCCACTGCTTTCCAAATCCAAAGTTCCAAAATCTACTTTCTTCCAAACAAAAGCATGGTCAGGCCTATCACAGCAACACCACAGTCTCTGGTACAAACTTTCGTCTTACTTAGGGTTTTACTGCTGTTTACAGACACCATGACCAAGGCAAATCTTGTAAAGGAACATGTTTAAGTGGGGTTGGCTTACAGGGTCAGAGGTTCAGTCCATCAACATCAAGTCAGCAACATGGCAACATCCAGGCAGATATAGTGCTGGAGGAGCTGAGAGTTCTACATCTTCATCTGAAGGCTGCTAGTGGCAGACCTACCACAGTGCCATACCTACTCCAACAGAGCCATACTTTCTAATAATGCCACTTCCTGGGTCAATCATAAACAAACCATCATACTATTATATCAAAGTTGGACATGGCAAAGTAACAGAAGGGAAAGGATTCAAAAGGAGGCACAAGAATCAGAGACTCACTTATTCACACACTTATGAGACCTGTATTTTTTCCTTTTACTCCACCTCTACTCCTCTACCCCCTTATTCTCTCGATTTAAAAAAGAAAACTTTTTATTGGTTCTTTGTGAATTTCACAGCATGCTCTCTGTTCTCACTCATCTCCCCTTCTTCTCATGCCTGCCCTCCACAGGAAAAAAAATAAAAATCTTGTTGTAGAAGTTGTGGTGTGTTGCAGTGTGTCTCAGTGTACACTTTTGTCCACCCTTTGCTTGTAAATGTTCATTTCAATGACTTATTGGTACAAGGCGTCTGGCTGGTTTATGCTATTCTACAGTTCTGGAACCTCACTGGGATTCCTTTCCGATATCCTGTTGTTGCCCCATGTCATGGAGAGTCTATAGTTTTGGATATATAGAACTGGCCCCTTCATATGTTCCAGGAGTTTATCCATGGAGTAGACTAATTCAGAGCTCTGTATCTAGACGTTAGAAGTATCTGAGCTGTAAGTGTACTGGTGTTCCTGCTTTCATGCCCTCAGGGCTGGCTCACCAGCAAAACACCCAATCTCCCTAACACCTCCCACCCCAACTGGGGTCACCTCCGCTGTGCTGACTAGGTGAGGTGCAGGGTCGGCTCTCCAGCACGCTGCAACAAGTGAGAGGCAAGACCAGTTTTCCTGACCTGGTGGTTCCAGACCATCTCTTTGGCCTGCCAAGATGGTAAAGGGAAAGAGTTCATCTTCCTTACCATGTCACTGTGATATAGACAGGTGGTAGGGCCAGCTTTCCTATGCTCACACTCTGGGACTGGTTCCTCAGTCCCTTGCCACTAGAGTAAGCTCTACTGTGCTTTCCAGGCAAGGTGCTGCATCTGTCAAGGGGCAGGGACAGCTCTCCTGCTCTCATGACACTAGGGTCCAGGTCTCTCACCTGCCTGAAGTGGTGAGATACAAGGAGAGAGGAAGGTATCCCTGCTAATCCATGTCTTCTCACAGGAGATGAGCGTTAGGGCCAGATCTTCCATACTTGTATCTTCAGGGCTACCTTACCTGTGACTTTGACAATGTGAAGTTCTCCCAAGTACTGCAGCTGGCTATATGTGGGGTTAGCATTCTGCCCAGCTCTAAAACATCTACATGTCCTGATGTGGCAGACTAAGGTCATCTACCTTGCCTTCGGTGGTGACAGACCTGTGCTGCTCTGCTTTTGCCCCGTCAACCTCTACTACCCACTCTAACCCCTGTGGCAGAACAGTCCAGAACCCTACCATGTTCCCAGCTTGTATCACTAGCTACTCACATCAGGCTGTTACTCCCTACTCTCAATCTCCTCTCTGCCTCTCTGTATTTTGCTCACTTCCTTCTCTTTCTCTTCCATTACTCTAGCACTTACTTGTTCCGCTTAGTGGTGCCTGGGGTCTAAGAGTGCATGGGATCATTTCAGTAATGATCTCAGGAGTGCTATGCTCCAATTGTTCATTGTGATACTATGCAGGAGTAATCTTGGATGTGTTCTCCCGGACCCCCTAGCCTGTGTGGGACCCAAGTAAGGTTTTTAGTCTCTCGCTTGCGATCCATACTGGGAATCCATCCAGGTCAACCTGGTGCCGGACTTGTGGTTGTCTCACGCTTGCTTCTCCCCTTCCCCCCCCCCCGGAATGTTAGGCTACTTATCATTTAGATGTTCATAGGTCAGAACAGTGAACATAGACATACTCTCCTTTCTGCCACCTACTGACACACATGTGACATAGCAACCACATCTACAATGCCTTTAGATACAGAACTCTTTGATTTTTGTTTTGTTTTGTTTTTGTTTTTCTGTAGGCACATAGGGCTCTGAATTTGCCTTGTAAAACAGCCTTCAATGTTTCCCATAGTTTTTGGTATGTTGCCTTTTCCTTTACATTCAACTCTAATAAGCTTTTTATTTCTTTCATAACTCCTGTCTTGGCCTATTTTTATTCAGTAATAAGTTGTTTAGATCTCAGGAGTTTGTGCACTTATTGTTGGTCTTGATATACAGCTTTAATCTATGGTGGTTAGATAATATGCAGGGTCTTTTTCTCAATTTTATTTTATTCATTTGAGCCTTGAGTTTTGTCCAAATATGTGATTTTGTATAAAGGTCCATGAACCTCTGAGAAGAAGGTACATTCTTTTGTGTTTAGGGAAAATGTTCTGTAAATACATTAGTTCTATTTCATTTGTGAAGTCATTTAGCTACAGCATGTCTTTGTTTAGTTTCTGTCTGGGTGATCTGGTGAGAGTAGGGTATTGAAATCTGCCATTATCTCTGTGCAAGGGTTAATATATGATTTTTACAAAGGTGGGTGCTTGTCATTGTCTAGTGTATTGGGGGCCCTGGGTATGGTCTCACATTACCAGGACACAGAGGATGCAGAGCAAAGGCAGAAGCAACTGCACGCAGTTGCAAGCTTTATTAATCCTTATATAGATATGAATATGCATTATCTCAATTTCCATTTTGGCAAGATACCATAAGGTCGTTATTCTCACGATACCAGGAACAACTGAGGCAAGACTAAACAAAGAAATACGACTAAACAAAGGTTTCTTCTCAAAATATTCACATGACAAATCACCCCTCTTCTTATTATCCAAATATACTCACTATTACCAAGAGAGTGTGAGAACTGCTTCCACAAAAACAGGACACAGCAGAACATAGTTTAAGGCCAAGTGAGAAAAACATTTTCTTCTCAAGGGTGGCATTTCAGCCCCTATTTGCACCTGTCACCAGTCCTTACTTGTCCCTGCCTGGGAGCTGCATCTCTATGTCTCAACAGGTGCTCTTTTATTTCTTGCATAACTGTAATTTTAATTATTTCTTGGTAGAGTTTTACTGTGATGATATAGTAATTTTCCTTATCTATGATTAATTTTGATATGAAATCTATTTTGTCGCATGTGAAAATGGCTACATCTGGTTCTTGGGTCCATTTGTTTGCAATATCTTTTTCCAGCCTTTTAACCGGAGGTGATTTTGTCCTAGATGGTGAAGTGTGTTTCATGGGTATAGCAGAACAATAAATCCTTCTTTTGCATGTAATTTTATTTTTTAAATTTTATTTTTCTTGGATATTTTATGTATTTACATTTCAAATGTTATCCCTTTCCCCCCTCTCCCATAGCACCTCTCCCATCCCCCTGCTTCTATGAGGATGCTTCCACTCCCAAGGGGTTTGCAATGCCATAGGAAGAATAACAGTGTCAACCAACCAGACCCCAACAGAGCTCCCAAGAACTAAACCAATGAGTACACATGGAGGGACACATGACTCCAGCCACATATGTAGCAGAGGATGGCATTGTCCAGCATCAATAGGAGAAAATGCCCTTGGTCCTGAAGGCTCATTTCCTCAATGTAGGGGAATGCCAGGGAAACCTATTTTCTAATCCTATCTTTTTATTTGGTAATTGAGAATTTAAAACTGAGAGTTTTATCAATGAGCAGTGTTCATTGATTCCTTATAATTTGTTGATATGGTATTGGTTCCTCTCACCTTTTTAATTAACTGGTCTGGTTATTTCTTGGGTATAGTTAACCTTTTAAAGTTGAAGTTTCCTTTCTAGAGCCTTCTGTAAAGCTGGAATTATGGATAAATAATGCTTAATATTTTATCGTGGAATATTTTGTTTTCTGCATCTGTTGTGACTGAAAGTTTTTTTGGATGTAATAATCCGTGCTGACATTCAGACTTTTAGAGTCTTCATTGAGATGTCAGGTATTACTCTAACATGCCAGTTTTTACATGTTACTTGTTCTATTCTCTTATTGCTTTTTATATTCTTCCTTTGTTCTGTATGTTTAGTGTTTTTATTATTATATACCAGAGGGAATTTATTTTCTAGTCCAGTCTATTTGATTTTCTGTATGTTATTATACCTTGAGAAGCACATCATCGTTTAGGTTAAGGAAAATAACTTCCAAACTGTTGTTGAAAATATTTTTGTGCAATTGACCTGGTTTTTTTTTCTTAATTTCTATTAGTTATAGAATTTGTATATCACAATGTCCTAGTTTTCCTAGATGTTTTATGACTAGATTGTGTTTTTTATATTTAACATTTTCTTTGATTTAGGTATAAATGTCTTGTATCTTTTCCTCAATACCTAAGATTCTGTCTTTATGTCTTGTAGCCAGTTGATGAGGATTACCTCTGAGGTTTTTATTTGACTTCCTAAGCATTACATTTCCAATGTTAGCTCAGTTTTCATTTTCTTTATTGATTCTATTTATAGTTTTATGTCTTGAACAATTTTTATCGTTTAATTTCACTGTTTTTACATACTTTATTAAATGGATTTATTAAGTGTTTTTATGGTCCACGAACACATTCATAATAGCTATTCTGAAGTCCTTGTCTTGAGCTTCAGCTATATTGCATTTCTCAGGGCCTACTGTAGTAGGGTTGTTAGGCTCTAGTGAAGATACTGTGTTGTGTGTTGTTGATTGTGCTTTTTGAAGTGGTGTCTAAGCATCTTGGTTTGGAATGATAGGTGTTGATATCTGTTCTGATTTTTGTTGGGTGGGCATTCCATTCCTTGCTTCTGTTCCTCTCTCTGGATCTTAGGAAAGTGTGGTGGCTGTGGGTTGTCATATAAGGAGTGCTACTGACTCCCTCACATGTGTAGCCCAGGCTCTCCAAACATCATGAAAGTGAAAGCAGATCAAACATAAGAAATGGAGGATGGGGAGGAGTGCAATGGACATACCTTTTGCACTAATGAGAGTCTGTGATTAACTGCTTTGTATCTACAAAGATGAAGTTTTTCAAAATTCTAGTCAGGAGGGAGAAGGTGCTCACAAGTCTCTACCTTTAACTAGGGAACTGTGGGCAGTTGATAGTTGCTGGGGAAGGGAGAGTTACTCTTTGACACTGTGACCATGGATAGTTTGCCCGTGCTCCAAAGCATGAGCTCACACCCTTGTACATATAAGCAGAATTAAGTAGATTCATTGGTTAATTGAACAAAAAAAAAAAAAAACAACTTAAAATTGGGAGAGGCACATGTTAAAGTGATCCTTGAATGAGTTGAAAACTGGAAATTATGGTTGGATATATTGCATTGCATATACATATAAAATCTCAAAGAATAGAAAAGGAAAATTTGTAAAACATGTGATAATATTCAAAATATTTATAAATAGCAAAATGTCTCCACATAATGGTCTTACAAATCTATTTCGGTCTATTAACAACACCTCTACTAGGCTACCATGGGAAAAACAAAATTTCCCATGGGATATTCTTCAGGCCACGTTATTTCAGTCTCCCAGAAAATCCCAGATCTCTGCAGCACTATGTGGTCACTTCCTCTGAGAGCTTCCGTTAGCTTCCATACTAACAAATGTAGGGCTATTTTTCCCTACATTATCCTCAGAGTATAGTTGATGTTTTGAGAATGATTTCATTTCAATCTGTAATGAAATTGTTTTTGTCCCTTTGAACAAAAGGTAGGTTAAGGGGGAATAGTTACAATATCAGAGAATACAAGTTTCTCTGTTTTAAGGATGGTGTTTTTTTTTCTTTTTTTCAGTTGTATGATGAAAATTTTCTGTTCAGGTATTCACTGTTTTTCCTGTTAAATTGAGGCAATTACCCCCCCCCCCTTATACCACACTGATTAGCAGATCATGTATCTTGAATATTGTCCTCATTAATTATTATCTCCTGTGTTATTACCTTGAATTTATTTATTAATGTTCTTTTTCTTCTTATAGACTAACCTCAGGCAACACTATATCGACTGTCATTTTATTTTTCATTCTTCTAAATAATTCTATCCCTACTTCAACCTGTATTCTTTGCCGTTATCCCAGAGTTCCTCAAAGTGGCCTGCCATTCCTATATAAATCATTCGCTTGAAATCATGTCTCAAGTTTTATCTTTAAATATTTTAATTGGTTAAAGTGTCATTCAATACCACATTTTCAACATTTTGTTATCTGATCATCTTGCTGCAGGTATCTCCTTTTATGTAACTTAGGCATTATATAGTCTATGGTGCTTCTGTAATACTTTCCATACTATTCCTCTTTGTATTAATGTTAATAGCAACTGTTTTTAATCATTTAATACAAAGTACATTCTCAGTAGATACACTTTAATTAATAAACTAATTTAAGAAAATGTTACACTGAATAAAAACAAAGAGAACTATGTTTACATGGACTTCTGTATCCATTATTGATTATTATATTTGCCTGATTTGTGCATAGGTGCTCTTCATTTGTATGTGACTATGTCTAAAAAATAGTAAGTGGCAGATGAGTATAAGATACCTATGCTGTATATATTTCTGAAAAATTCCATCACTATGTTCCCATGCTTAGAGAGGAAGTGGAGAGTAAATTGAAATAGTCTGGGTAGATTTCAAAGCCCATGTCACTCATCAGTCTACTGCACCACACTAAAATGAATACTCTAAAATTTCTCTTGTTAGAGATGTTCATGAAGAGAGGTAAAAATTTTGGAGGGGTTTCTGGATATTTAAAATTTGCACATACTGGCTCAATATGTCTGCTATCCTATTACAGGATCACATGCTCAGTACACTCTGGACCTTCAAATGAGTATGACAATTATAATTTATGGTCATTCACATGTCTATACACAAAGAGCAAATTTTATAGCCACTATCATATTGGCAGTTAGACACATTGTGAGTCTAATTGAGCAAGTATTAGAAAAGGTGGCTTTTTTCTTCCTTAATCTCAGAGCCAGGAGTAGTTCTAGATAATTTAATTGGAAATTGAAATTGGATTTTATGATCATACTCATTGCTATCTGAACTTCTGGCTTTCCCCTTTGTCTAGTTATACTCACCCACTCTCATAATCACTTTCATTAGTTTTTATGACTGTTTTCCTTCCATTTTCTACCTTATTCCTCATTTCTTTCTACTGCTCAGATTGTTATTTAAATTTTAAAAATTGAGAGTTACTGTGTACCTACCTAAGAGCCCATGCAAAATGTGTTCTATTGTTTTGTACAGAAACCGATGCTCAAGAATAGACTACTAGTTCTGATTACTATCAATTTTGATAAGAGAAAAAATTTGCTTGTAGATCCTATTTGAAGACATGACAGGAAGAAAATTAGGTAGTGTTAGCAGTGTTTTACTCTAGTATTATTTACTGACTTTCATGCCCATTGTGAACCATGGGCAATAGAAATGAAAAGGTAGAGTATCAAGTAAAGGATCTGCATATTGTTGACCAAGGTGCTTTTTATCTTATTATCATTCATTTCCACAATAGTCCAAATTCTCCATAAATGTTTTTTTAAGGAACATGAGTGGTTTATTTCAAAATTTTTTATATATTCTATATTCTCTGTACATCATGCATTGTCTATTGTTTTATATTACAGATACTATCTGTGAAATTTATGCTTTTCTAACAGGTTTACTGAGCTTGGAATCTACAGATTGTAGACAAAATCCTGACTTTTATCATATGGTATGGTGAAGAAAAGCATTGTGAATTTTCATTACTTTTTGTCAGCATTTATTAATTTTACAAAATGTTTTACTATGACATTTCAATTGATTATCATAATGTATGTTCACTCTATTTACCCCCTCCTACACTTTATTAAGATTTCACCATTGTTATAGTCTTCTTCTACACCCTTAAGTTCTTCTTTAGCTTTACATCTGGCTGAAAACATGATGGAAACTGTACAATGTTTCTCCTTCTATGTCTGGATTATTTTACTCACAGTGATCATGTTTTATCAATTTTATTGAAATAAATATAAAATTATTTTATGAATGGGTAAAAGTCAACTGTGTATACCTAACATATTCTATTTATCCATTAATTTGCTGATGGGCACCTAACTCAGCTCCCCGAGTGGTTATTGTGAATAGCGACACAATGCACATGAACATTTAAGTCTCCTTGTAGCATGGTGGTATTTTCCCCTGTGGGTATATGACTAACAATGATATTGCTGGAGTTTATGGAAGGTATAGATTAGCATTGTGAGAAGCTTGCATACTTATTTACGCAATGTCTCAACTAATTTTGTACAGTAGTGACTAAAAGTCCCTCTCCCCATGCATTTTATCAGCATTTATTTTGTTTATTTTCCTTATGATAGCAATTTTGGTTGTGGTGCAATAACATTTCAATGTAGTTTTGATTTACATACAAATGAGGATCATGGATGTTAAGCATTTTGTGAAGATTCAAAATGTGGGGGCATACTAGATGTTCTAATAATAAATATTCCTTAAATTAAAAAAATACTGAGTTTTTTCAAATTATCACTAAATAAGTGAAAATGATATGTAACAATAGCAAATATTTTCAAAGTTTTATTCATAGCTATTAGACTTTATAGTTTGTTTAATTATTTTGCAAACATTTTATTGCAAATAACAGAAAAATGGGTAAATATATATATATAAATTCTTAGTTTTAAAACAGAAGTCACATTTAAAATTTTGGTTCTTTTTTTCTTAGGTAATTTTCTACAGGATATTTAGTTTATAGATCAAGAATCCAGAGTTCTGGACTCTGCTTCCTAGTTCTGCTAATAGTGTGAATATTCAGTTTATACTCTTGAGTCTCACATTTTTTCTCACTGACTAATAGTAAATCCATAGTGAAATAGTTCTAGGTGTTTCCTAGGTGATTATATTTTCTGACTCAAAGCCTTGATTTCTTTTTATCAGTAGAATATCCGTAGCCCTCTCCTCAGTGCATCAGTTGTTCATATGTTTCTGTCCACGTTTCCTTCTTAACAGACTCTTCATTCTGTTTATTCTTCCCATACAGGGGAGCACATGGAATTCCCTTCTCCAAAGTCTCACATTTCTAAGAATGAAAAAGAAGAAAATGTCTTTTTGTAAACTATGGACTGTGGTTCAGGAAATGACAGCAAAGCCATTTGACTTAACTGAATGTGCTAACACTTGACTGACAGGTCATAAGCTCGACAAGACCAAGACATGATGAAAGCTTCTGGCATGCTTGAGGCAAAGAGGTAAATTAAGACGGTATCATCGGTTTCTGAAGCTGTGTCTACAATTGAAGGGTGTCAGAAACCTGATTCTCCATCTTGGTGTCTTCTAAGGCAATATAATTTTTAGACCCCAAACCCACTATGAACTAACTTCAATTCCCATAACTTTTTTAATTCCCTCAAATTCATACACACTCAGATTAAAATGTGTCAGTTGTCGTTCATTACTGGATTTAGTTATATATGATCAAAGCAAAGTAAAACATCTTTAGTCCTATCATTGATTACTTACTAGTTTGACTTTTTAATTTGAAAATGAGCTAAAAATTTGAAGTTTTGAACATATGATATACCTCCATCCTGTCAGATATAGCAGAGATGTTGTTATAAAATACCAGACCAGTAAGCATAAAATCAAAATCTGAATACTTTAAAAAGAAAAAAAAAACTAAAGCAACAAATAAACAAAACCAACCAACCAGCAAACACATAAGGAAAGGATGGTAACCATAGGAAAATGATGAGAAAAGATTAACATTTCCTCTCTTACAAGAACAGCTATGAGTGTGTTAGGAAAAGTGTACACTTAATGGGATTGCAGATGTATTTGTCATCCAAGGTAACCAAATAGGCATGCATATTAGGGGAAGAGATTGTGAAAAATTAAATATCTGTATTTCTTTGGCCCAGAGAAAAACCTTGCAGGACCAGATAATAGGTACCAGATCAATCCTCATAGTTCTATGGCCCACAGAGGCTGGCTATAATCTGTGTGGAACTTGGAAGCAGAAGAGAAAAAGTTTCAATAGACCAGTTTGAAGTAGATTATGGTAAGATAGACAAAACAGCTACAGAGAGCAAGGTCCCATGTGATTCCAATTGTAGTCAACATATGAAGTTGTTAGATTGACAGACACAGAAAATAGAATGTTTACTGGAAACCAGACAAGGTCTTAGGAGTTATGCTTTAGAGTTGCTTCATGGACATAACATTTCAAAGTTATGATGAAGTTTGGAATGTTTATTTCACAATAATATATTTTACATTACCAAACTATACGTGCAAACTGGCAAGGATGGCAATTTTATGTCCTATTTTAAAAATCACATTTAAAAAAGAGATGACTTACAAGACTTGGGAGCCTAGTCAACATGACAAAGAATGTACATTCTGCCTTTAATAAAGTCATTACTCTTCATATGCTATATTAGTTTCATTTATTTAATGTCAAAGAATATCTTATGATTTACCTATGCCATTTAAATTCAATTCCAGCTAAATTATTACATAGTTGTCACTTTTGAATAGAAATTCAATAATTAATTTTTAGTTTATGTTTCCCTTTAACAGTCTTTGTATGACTTTTATGTGAAGCATGAAAATTGTAATAAAGTGAAGAAATGATTTAGTATTTCATGGACATATCTAACATTGGTCTTCTTTACCTTTGGTCAAAATTATATTTCCCATGCATTCTTTTTGTATTTGTAAGCAAGCATAATTACTTGCTTGCATATTCTATTTATTGGTATAGATATCCGTGAAAATTTTAGTTTTGTGTAATTTCCTCATTAATTTTAGACTGTTAGATGTTTCATTGGTAGTTTTTAATTAAATTTTAATTATGCTTTTATTATAGTATTATTGTAATCTTCATTATTATTTAGTGTCATTATAATTCCATCTGTGATTAATTTTATAATTAAGTGGGTTTGTTTATAATATGAACAGAAATAATCAAATTACTATCATTGCTAACAATTATACTTTCTTATCCTTTTCTTAGTTCTCATAAGAGTATCTGTTACCCAGTTGACTGAATCGATGGATAGAAAGAACCACACAGTCGTGTCTGAATTTGTGTTTCTTGGACTCACCCACTCATGGGAAATTCAACTCTTCCTTCTTGTGGTCTCTTCTGTGCTGTACATATTAAGCATGAGTGGAAACATCCTCATTGTATTTTCTGTGACCATTGACCCTCACTTACATTCTCCTATGTACTTCCTCCTAGCAGGTCTCTCCTTCATTGATTTGGCAGCATGTTCTGTCACTTCCCCCAAGATGGTGTATGACTTGTTTAGGAAGCACAAAGTCATCTCCTTTGGAGGCTGTATCACTCAGATCTTCTTCATTCATTTAGTTGGTGGAGTGGAGATGGTGCTCCTTGTGGCCATGGCATTTGACAGATATGTGGCCATTTGTAAGCCTCTGCACTACCTTACCATCATGAGCCCAAGAGTGTGTATTTTGTTTCTGGCTGCTGCTTGGGGCCTAGGCACTAGCCACTCACTGTTCCAGCTGGCTTTCCTTATTGATTTACCCTTCTGTGGTCCAAATGTACTGGACAGCTTTTACTGTGACCTTCCTAGACTTCTCAGATTGGTCTGTAAAGACACCTACAAGTTGCAGTTCATGGTCACCATCAACAGTGGGTTCATCTGTGTTGGCTCTTTCTTGTTGCTTCTCATCTCCTACATCTTCATCCTGTTCAGTGTCTGGAAACATTCCTCAGGTGGTTCATCCAAAGCCCTTTCTACTCTCTCAGCTCACATCACAGTGGTGTTTCTTTTCTTTGGTCCCCCTCTGTTTGTATATACATGGCCTCACCCTCACTCCCAGATAGACAAATTTCTTGCTCTTTTTGATGCAGTTCTTACTCCTTTTCTGAACCCAGTCATCTACACATTCAGAAATAAAGAGATGAAGGTAGCAATAAAGAGAGTTTTCAAAGCATTATTAACTTTTAGAAACATTTCATAAATAGTATAATATCTTTATTTGAATAATAATATGTGTTGTATGAGGCATTTTTGAAATGGAATCAGTGGTGTGAATAATTAGTGAGTCTTTCATGTTTTTTAACTGAAGTGAAAACTTAAGAGTTCTGGTATTTTGCTGGTGGAGTCTTCTCCTGAAGTGGACACAAATGAAAGGATGTTTCCCTAAAGCAACCTCATGAAAGGATGCATGATAAAGGATTCTTCATTAAAGACAGGCATGTATTCTTTTGCCTTACATTCATTGTTGAGTTCCATTTGTTGTGACTCCATGGAGAAACTTTTGGTGGTGTGTTGGCAATTTCTTGCCATTTATTTCTGTTTCTCGAGACTTGGGCTGATTATCAGAGTGATGTCTGATGATATAGACTCATGTGGAATTTTGTTAAGACAGATTCACGTGCTGAGGCAAGACACTTGGTAAGGCAAGCCCCATGGAGGGTACATGATGTTTGGAGCGAGAATAAATAGGACTCAGTGAACTGGGAGGGGGCTACAGGTGGAGCTACTCTGCAGTACTTCCTGTCCTTGTTTATTCGATGATCTTTGCTTTGTTTGGTGAGACACGACTTTGAACTTCTGACATTCTTGCTGCTGCTGACCCGTGAACTGAACTGCTGATTTCCTGTCAATGCAGATGGTATTTGCTCTGAGGAATAATTTTTAAACAGGTTCATTTCTCCCTGTATCTTTTCTTTTCCACTACTGTGGTGAATGGTGGACTAAAAAGGAGGTTATAGTGTTTAAGAACCATCATTAAAAGGAGGCATTGAAAAATTAAAGCTACACTTAATAATGTTTTTGTATATTCAATGAAGAATGATTAATCAAATAAAAGTATATCTTGATTAAGATAGCGTGTACAAATATGCAGCAACTATTTATACTCAGTTCCTAGCTTAAGTTGTTTTGATTTTATTTCAAAATTATCAGTTAGTTATTATTTTTCAAGCTATATGTTTACTAAAATACTAATTATTCACCTGCCACTGAATATTCTTATTTTCAACAATGATGGTCAATTTTCTTCATTTTTCAGTGTTAGAAAATATCCTTGTCTTATCAAAAAAATTTATGCCTATTACAAGCTATCATGTTTTACTTCAATATTTCTAGGCAGACACATCACATCCAACTTCTCCCCCGAGCTGGATTCTGTACCATTTTTCTCAGGGTGTGTCTCAGTGAGTATCTCTGACCCTTCCTTGATTACAATCTTCTTAACTTGGCAAATAAAGCCACAGTATCAAATCAAGGTCTCTATTTTGTTCTAATCATCCCTGACTCCTCTACAATCAACCTCTAGACTTTGGCCAGAACCTACCCTGCCTTCGTTGCAACTTAAAGTTCCCTCCAATACCAAATCCAAGTCTACTCCATGCCATATATACCCCCACACCCAGATATGGGCCAGGATTCACATTTTCTTCCAGTTCCATTTTTCCACCCAATTTAATTTCACATGAGCGCTTTCCACCATCTAGGCAGAGCCCACTTACAATTCTCCATTTTACTCCAACTTTCTCTGTCCATATCAGACACACAGCTAACAAAAAAAGTTCATATAACTAAATCTCATTGGAAAAATCAAAATCAAGCCTTGATCTCTCCCACAAACATGCCAGTTCTATAGAATACTTGCCAAAGAAAACTACCTAGATGAATTGCAGGACACAGATTTTAAGGGAACAATCATAAACTTTATCACAGAATTCAAGGAATTTAAAGAAGGCAGAAAAAACAGATCAATGAAATTAAGGAGAAGGAACTTATGGAGAATAAATGATCAAATGATACCCAAGAAAATTCAAACATAAGTCTGGTGGAAATGATGGTGATGCAGTAATTGAGAACCGCATTCAATAAGGAGATAAACACATTGAAGAGAGCTCAAGCTGAAATGGAGATGAAATGAAAAGTTCCAATCTTTTCAATAATTCAATTAAAGTACAAAACAAAACCCTACAATTATAATGAATCTGGTGTAATTCTGAAAGGTTTGCCTTTATATGTTACTTGGCCTTTTCTCCTTATTGTCTTCAAACTTCTTTCTTTGTTCTGTATATTTATTGTTTCGATGATTAAGTGGTGGAAGGATTTTTTTTTCTGCTCCAATCTGTTTGGTATTCTGTAAGCTTGTTTTACCTTTATAGGCATCTCTTTTTAGGTAAGGGAAATTTTCTTCTATGATTGTGTTGAAGATGTTTACTGGGTCTTTCAGCTGGTGATCTTCTATTCCTATTATTCTTAGGTTTGGTCTGTCCATAGTGTCCCAAATTTCCTGGATGTTTTGTGTCATGAAATTTTTGATTTTGCATTTTCTTTGTTATATTGATTTCTTTTATCCTATCTTATATACCTGAGATTATATCTTCTATGTTTTGTATTCTGTTGTATATAGTTACTGTTCTTTTTCCTATGTTTTCCATTTCCAGGTTTACCTCAGTTTGTTTTCTTTATTATATTTTGCTTTTCAGGTCTTGGACAGTTTAATTGATATCCTTCACCTGTTTGATTTTTTTCCTGAACTTTTTATGTTTATTTGCTTCCTCTTTTAATGCTTTAACTTGTTTGATGTATTTTCTTGTATTTCCTTAAGAGATTTATTCATGTCTCCTTAAAGGCCACTATCATCTTTAAAAAATTAAATTTATGATCCTCATCTTGTTCTTCAGTTTCATTAGGAAATCCAGGGTGTGTTGCAGGAGGATAACTGGGCTCTGGTGTTGCCACCTTGTCCTGGGTCTTGCTGATTTTGTCCTTCATACATATGGTTTTCCATGGTGATGGCTTGATAATCCTGATGGCAGAACTTCTTGGGATGTTTGGGGAGCTGTGGACCAGAAAATGAAGCTAGCTCTGCCTCAGGCAGACTCCACTTTTCAGGCTGTGTCCTAGGAGGACTCTACTCACATGCTGTGTTTCAGTCAAACCCAACTGAGACGACAGGCAAATCTGACTCTTCAGGCTGTGTCTCAGGTGGACCAACTGGGATGGTGGGAAGATCTAACTGGGATTGAATTGGTTAGGTAGTCCAAGCTGGTTAGATTTGGGGACCCTGAAGGTTTTCATAGGCTGGAAGGATGTTTTTGGGGTCCTGCAGAACTCCTCTGGACCAAAGAGCATGGGGTGCAGGGGACCAAATGCCACTCACCTCTGACAGTAGTTTACGTTCTAGCTAGAGCAGTACAACAACAAAAGGAGATTGAGGGGATACAAATTGGAAAGGAAGAAGTCAAATTATCATTCACAGACAGTGATAGTACGCATAAGTGACTCCCAAGAATCTACCAGAAAACTCTCACAGTTAATAAATACCTTTACTAAAGGATCTAGAAACAAAATTAACTCAAAGAAATCAGTAGTCCTCCTTTATACAAATGATAAGCAGGTCAAGAAAAAATTGAGGAAACAACATCCTTCACAATAGTCACAAATAATATTAAATATTTTGGGTTAACTCTAATAATCAAAGATCTTGGAATAACTAACCAAGCAAGTGAGAGATCTGGATGATAAGAACCCCAATTCTGTCAATAAAGAAATTAAAGAAGATATCAGAAGATGGAAATACATCTCATACTCATGTATTAGTAATATTAATATTATGAAAATCACTAACTTACCATAAGTAATCTATAGATTGAATGTAATTCCAAACAAAATCCAAACACATTTTTTCTTTATAGAACTTGAAAGACCAATTCTAAACTTCATATGTGAAAACAAAAACTCAGGGTAGCTGAAATGACCCTGAACATAAAAGAACTTCTGAAGGAATCATCATCCCTGATCTCAAGCTGTATAATGGAGCAATAGTGATTGAAAAACAAACAAACAAACAAACAAAACAAAACAAAACAAAAACTCTGTATGATATTGGTACTGATACAGACTGGTAGATAAATAGAATTGAGTGGAAGACCAAGAAATAAACCCATACACATATGGATTTTTGATTTTTGTGACTAAGAAGCCACAATTGTACAATGGGAAAAAGCATCTTCAACAAATGGTGTTGATCTAACTGGATGTCAGCATACAAGAGAATGAAAATAGATCCATATTCATGACCCTGCACAAAACTCAAGTCTAAGTGGATTAAAGACCTTAAAATAAAATGATACACACTAAATGTGATAGAAGAATAAATGGGGCATAGTCTCAAATGCATTGGCACAGGAGACAATTTCTTGAACAGAACACCATTGGCTCAGGTTCTAAGACTAAAAATTGATAAATGGGACCTCATGGAACTGAAAAGCTTCTATAAGTCAAAGAATACTGTCAACAGGACAAAATAGCAGCCTACAGATTGAGAAAAGATCTTCATTAACCATATATCTGACAGAGGGCTAATATCCACATTTATGAAGAACTCAAGAAGCTAGACTCCAACAGACCAAATAACCCAATTAAAAAATGTAGTATATAGAGCTAAAAACGAATTCTTAACAGAGCAATCTTGAATGTCTGAGAAGCACTTAAAGGCATGTTCACCATCTTTAGTCATCAGAGAAATGTACCTTATACCAATCAGAATGACTAAGATAAAAAAAAAAGCAAGATTACATGCTGGCAAGGATATGGAGGAAAGGGAACACTTTTCCATTGTTGGTGGGAGTGCAAACTTGTACAACCACTCTGGAAAACAATAAGGCAGCGTCTCAAAAAATTAGAAATAGTTCAACCTGAAAACCCAGCTATACTGCTCCTGGGCAAAAGACGTCCCTCTATACCACAAAGACAAGTGTGCTATGCTCATAAAGACTATGCTTATAGTCAGAAATGGGAAACAACCTAGATGCTTCTTAACTGAAGAATGGATAAACGAAGAGTATTTCATTTACATAATGGAATACTATTCAGCTATTAAAGCAAGGACAGCATGAATTTTGCATGCAAATGGATGGAACTGTTTAGTATCATACTGAATGAGGTAATCCAGACCCAAAAGAATACGCATGATATGCAATCACTTACAAGTGGATATTAGCCATGAAGTATAGGATACCCACAATATACTCCATGGACCCAAAGAAGCTAAACAATAAAGAAGACCCAAGTGAGGATGCTTGAATTTTACTTAGAAGTGGGAATAAAATTGTCATAGGAGGCAGAGGGTGGGATGGAGGGAATTGGGTGGGAGAAGGGATGGGTAGGGGAAGGGGGCCAAGTCAGGTATAGGTAGAAGCAGGAGAGAGAGGCAGAGAACAAGGAGAATGAATAGCAACCTTCAGCTTCAGAGGGTGGGGGGTAGTGAGGGAGTCTCTAAGAAGGACCAGAAACCTGACATGGGGATGCACTCCATAGTCAATGTGGGTGGCCACATAGCACTGGGTTCCACACAGCATATAGAACCAGAAGAGAGCACGTCTTGGAGCCAGGAACAATTCCTCAGTGGAGGTATAAGTACACCAACATATCCACAAATCTTTCCACCCAAAATATGTCCTATTTAAAAGAAATGCAGGGGCAAAAATGGAGCAGAGTCTAAGGTAATGGCAAACCATTAACCTGCTCACCTTGAGAACCATTCCATAGGTAAAAACAAATTCCTGACATTATTAATGATACCCTGTTAGGCTTGGAGGTAGGAGCCTAGTATAACTGTCCTCTAAGAGGTTCCAACCAGCAGCTGATTGAAACAAATTCAGATCATCATAGCTCAATGCCGGGCAGATTTTGGGCACTCATATGGAAAAGGTAAAGGAAGGATTAAAGGTCAAGAAGGGAATATGAACTACATAGGAAGACAGAGTCAAATAACCTGGACCCTTGGGGACTCTCAGAGACTCATCACCAACCAAATGTATACACTGACTGGAAAGAGGTCCCTGGCACATACGTAGCAGATGTACAGCTCAGTCTCCATATAAGTCCCCCAACAATAGGAGCTGTCCTTAAAGTTGTTGCCTGTCTGTGGAATCTGTTCTCCAACAGGGCTGGTTTGTTTGGCCTCAGTGGGAGAGGACGAGCCTGCAGATACTTCATGTACCAGGTTGTGGGGATATCCAGGAGATTCCCACCCTCTCAGAAGATAAGTGGAGGGAGGATGGTGGGAGGAACTCTGTCTGGGTTTGGGGAGGAGGACAGCAATTGAGATGTAAAAAACACCATTAAACCTGCTATGAACATGATTGGGAAAATGTCTTTGTGGTAGGATGGAGTGTCCTTTGGGTATATTCCCAGTGGTGGTATAGCTGGGTCTTGAGGTTAATAGAGTCACAATTTTCCAAGAAGACACCACATTGATTTACAAGTGGATGTACAAGTTTGAACTACCACTAGCCATGGAGTAATGTTCTCCTTGTTCCACATCCTTGCTAGCATGAGCTGTCACTTATTTTTTAATCTTAGTCATTCTGACAGGGAGAAGGTGGAGTCTCAGAATACATATATTGGATTATTTGGTGTTTTGATGTGTAGTTTCTTGAGCTCCTTATATACTTTGGAAATTGACCTTCTGTTAGAAGTGAGCTTGGTACAAGTTCTTTTCCCATTTTGTAGGATTCTATTTTTTCTTATTGATGGTGCTTTTCCTTTATAGAAGCTTTTCAGTTTCATTAGGTCTGATTTAGTAATTATTGATCTTAGTGCTTGTGCTATTGGTCTTCTGTTCAGGAAGTTGTCTCCTTTGTCAATGGGTTCAAGGTACTCCCCATTTTCTCTTCTATCAGGATGAGTATATTATGTTGATATCTTTGATCCACTTGGACTTGAGATTTTGCAGGGTGATAGAGTGGTTCTATTTGCATTACTCTACATGCATACATCAAGTGACACAAGCACTATTGTTGAAGATGCTGTCTATTTTCCATTGTATAAATCTGGCTTCCTTATTAAAAATTAGGCGTCCATAGGTGTGTTAAGAAGTAGGGTCCAAGGGAGGATGCAGGGATTTCCCAGGAAGGGCAAATAGACTTGACATCAGTAGTGGACTGGGGTGACAAGAACAGGAGGGATCAGGTGAAGGAAGAATGGATGGAGAGAGTACTGGGAGAGACAACTGGAATTGGATACTGTCTGGGGCAAGATAGAAACCTATTGAAATGGCAACTCCAAGAAATCTACTGTGGTGACCCTAGCCAAGACTCCTAGTAAAGGAGGATATGGAGCCAGAACCAATCGTCTTCTATATCCAGGCAAAACTTCAAGAGGATGGATTGGTTGCATTTGTTTCCATCAGTTGCTGAATGAAGCCTCTTTGATGAGCACTATGCCAGGTTCCTGTCTATGAGTGCCCAAACATTAGGTGGAACTCAGTGAATATTATGAAAGAAGGGGAAGAGGATAGTTGGAGTAAGAAGTATGAAGGATACCACAAGAAAACTTGCAGAATCAATGAACCTGAGCTTAGTGGTTCACAGAGATTGAATTGACAATCAAGTAACTCACATGGATCTGATCTAGGCCCTCTGTATGTGTTATAGTTGTGTAACTTGATGTTTTTGTGGGAATCCTAACAGAGGGAGCAGAGGGTTTTTCTGATGCTTTTGCCTGCTTTTGTAGCCCCTTTTCTCCTATTGGGTTGCCTATCCAGCCTTAAAATGAGTGGAGGTGCCTAGTCTTATTGCAACTTGATATACCATGTTTGATTGATGTCCACGGGAGGCATTCCCTTTTATGAAGAGAAATAGAGGAGAAAGTGGATATGGAGGAGGAAGGAGGAAGGAGGTGAAGGGAGGAGGAGGAAGAAGAGAAGAAGGATAAGAAGAAGAAGAAGGGGTAGAAGAAGAAAAGGAAAGGGAAACTGTGGTAGGGATAGAATGATAGAATAAATTAATAAAGCACCCCTCCCCCTAGAATGGCAGCTAAGCATAGGTCTGAGAGCAAGAAAGCAAGTAAGTAAGCAGTGCTTTCTCCATACCTTATACTTCCATTGCTTAAGATCCTCCCTAGTTGTTCTTTAATGACAGAATGAAACCTAGAATTATGAGGTAAAATAAATCTTTTTATTCTTGGAGGGAAAATAAAATAAAAAATGAAACAAACAAACAAATTTTAATTCTACAATCAAACCAAACAAAATATACATAGAAACTTTTTGGCCGAGAGAGCTCACCGCCCAGACACGTGGGCACTCCTGAGACCACCCCTTATTAACCACCCCTTATTCCCACCTCCCCCTGCCAATTCCCTACACTGGGTGGGTCCAGACTTTGCAGGACCAAGGGCTTTTCCTTCCATTGGTGCCCAACAAGGCCATCATCTGCTACATATGTAGTTGGAACCATGGGCCTGTCCATGTGTAGTCTTTAGGTAGTGGTTTTTTTCCCTGAGAGCTCTGGTTGGTTGGTATTGTTCTTCTGGGGTGGCAAGCCCCTTCAGCTCTTTCAGTCCTTTCTTCAACACTTCCAGTGGGGTCCCCATTCTCAGTTCAATGGTTGGCTGCTAGAGTCCAACTCTGTATTTGTCAGGCTCTGGAAGAGCTTCTCAGAAGACAGCCATATTGGACTCCTGTCTGCGTGCGCGCGCGCGCGCACACACACACACACACACACATACAGCCTATATATATATAGGCTGTCCTCAGGTGGCGCAGGCTCTGAATGGCCATTCCTTCAGTCTCTGCTCCAAACTTTGTCTCCATATCCCCTCCTGTGAATATTTTTGATCTCCCTTTTAAAAAGGACTGAAGCATCCACACTTTGGTCATCCCACTTCTTGAGCTTCAAGTGGTCTGTGGATTTTATCATGAGAATTCAAGCTTTTGGGCAAATATCCACTTATCAGTGAGTGCATACTATATGTGTTTTAGTGTGATTGGGCTACCTCACTCAGGATAACTTTTTCTAGTTCAATCCATTTGCCTATGGGTTTCATGAAGTCATTGTTTTTGATAGCTGTGTAGTACTCCATTGTGTAGATACACCACATTTTCTGTATTCATTCTTCTGTTGAAGGTATCTGGGTTCTTTCCAACTTCTGCCTATTATACATAAGACTGCTATGAACATAGTGGAGCATGTGTCTTTATTGTATGTTGCTTTTTTCCCAGGAATGTTAGGCTACTTATCATTTAGATGTTCATAGGTCAGAACAGTGAGCATAGACATACTCTCCTTTTTGCCACCTTCTGATACACATGTACACATGTAGCAACCACATCTACAATGCCTTTAGATACAGAACTCTTTGATTTTTGTTTTGTTTTGTTTTTGTTTTTCTGTAGAATATAGTGCTCTGAATTTGCTTTGTAAAACTGCCTTCACTGTTTCTGATAATGTTTGGTATGTGTGTTTTCCTTTACATTCAACTCTAAAAAGCTTTTTATTTTTTTCATAACTTTGTCTTGGCTTATTTTATTCAGTAGTAAGTTGTTTAGATCTCAGGAGTTTGTGCACTTTCTGTTGGTCTTGATATACAGCTTTAACCTATGGTGGTTAGATAATATGCAGGGTCTTTTTCTCAATTTTATTTTATTCATCTGAGCCTTGAGTTTTGTACAAATATGTAATTTTATATAAAGGTCCATGAACCTCTGAGAAGGAGGTGCATTCTTTCGTGTTTAGGGAAAATGTTTTGTAAATATGTTAGTTCTATTTTATTTGTGAAGTCATTTAGCTCCAGAATGTCTTTGTTTAGTTGCTGTCTGGGTGATCTGTGTATTGGTGAGAGTAGGGTATTAAAATCTGCCATTATCTATGTGTGAGGGTTTATATATGACTTAGTAGTATTTCTTTTACAAATGTGGGTGCTCTTTTATTTCTTGCATAACTGTAATTCCAACCATTTCTTGGTAGAGTTTTACTGTGCTAATATAGTAATCTTCTTTATTTATGATTAATTTTTATTTGAAATCTATTTTGACCCATGTGAAAATGGCTACACCTGCTTCTTGGGTCCATTAGTTTGCAATATCTATTTCCAGCCTTTCAGCCTGAAGTGATTTCATCGTTGATGGTGGAGTGTTTCATGGGTATAGCAGAAGAATGAATCCATGTGTGTGTGTGTGTGTGTGTGTGTGTGTGTGTGTGTGTGTGTGTGTGATTTTTTTTAATTTTTAAAATTTTTAAAAATTTTATTTTTCTTGTATATTTTATGTGTTTACATTTCAAGTGTTATCCCCTTTCCCTCCTTTCCAATACCCCTCCCCTCCCTCTGCTTCTATGAGGATGCTCCCACTCACAAGGGGTTTGTAACCCCTTAGGAAGAAAAACAGTATCAATCAACCAGACCCCACCAGAGCTCCCAGGGACTAAACACTGACCAATGCATACACATGGAGGGACCCATGACTCTAGCCACATATGTAGTAGAGGATGGCATTATCCAGCATTAATAGTAGGCAATGTCCTTGGTCCTGTGAAGGCTCGTTACCCTGATGTGGGGGAATGCCAGGGAATCCTGTTTTCTAATCCTATCTTTTTATTTGTTAATTTAGAATTTTAAAACCGAGAATTATCAATGAGCAGTGTCTACTGATTCCTTATAATATTTTTGATATGCATTGGTTTCTCTTGCCTTTTGGATTAGTTGGCCTGGTTATTTCTTGTATTTTCTTGGGTATAGTTAACCTTTTCACAGTTGAAGTTTTCTTCCTAGAGCCTTCTGTAAAGCTGGAGTTGAAGATAAATACTGCTTAATTTTTTATTGTGGAATGTTTTCCTTTCTGTGTTTATTGTGATTGAAATAATTTTTTGGGTATAGTAGTCTGTGCTGACATTTAGGCTCTTAGAGTCTTCATTGAGATGTCAGATGTTATTTTAACATGTCTGCCTTTACATGTTACTTGTTATATCCCCTTATTGTTTTTAATATTCTTTCTTTGTATGTTTAGTGTTTTTACTATATGCCATGGGGAATTTATTTTCTAGTTGAGTCTATTTGATTGTTTATATGTTGTTTGTACCTTGAGAAGCACATAATCTTTTAGGTTGGGAAACTTTCTTCAAAAATTCTGTTGAAAATATTTTTGTGCCATTAACATGTATGTTTTAAATTCCTATTAGTTATAGAATATGTATATTCACGATGTCCCAGTTTTCCTAGATGTTTTATGCCTGGATTGTGTTTTATATTTAACATTCAGGCACAAATCTCTTATATCTTTTACTCAATACCTGAGATTCTGTCTTTATGTCTTGTAGCCAGTTGATGAGGATTACCTCTGAGGTTTTTATTTGATGCCTAAACATTGCATTTCCAATGTTAGCTCAGTTTTCATTTTCTTTATTGATTCTATTTATAGTTTTATGTCTTGAACAATTTTTATCATTTAATTTCACTGTTTTCACATACTTTATTAAATGGACTTATTAAATGTTTTTATGGTCCATGAACACATTCATAATAGCTATTCTGAAGTCCTTGTCTTGAGCTTCAGCTATATTGCATTTCTCAGGGCCTACTGTAGTAGGGTTGTTAGGCTCTAGTGAAGATACAGTGTTGTGTGTTAATGATTGTGCTTTTTGAAGTGGTGTCTAAGCATCTTGGTTTGGAATGATAGGTGTTGATATCTGTTCTGGTTTTTGTTGGGTGGGCATTCCATTCCTTGCTTCTGTTCCTCTCTCTGGATCTTAGGAAAGTGTGGTGGCTGTGGGTTGTCATATAAGGAGTGCTACTGAATCCCTTACAGGTGTAGCCATCGCTTGCCAAACATCATGAAAGTGAAAGCAGATCAAACATAAGAAGTGGAGGATGGGAAGGAGTGCAATGGACATACCCTTCACACTAATGAACTCAAAGAGTCTGTGATTACCTGTTTTGAATCTACATGAGATGAAGTCTTTCAAAATTCTAGTCAGGATGGAGAAGGTGCTCACAAGTCTCTACCTTTAACTAAGCAACTGTGGGCAGTTGATAGTTGCTGGGGAAGGGAGAGTTACTCTTTGACACTGTGGCCATGGATAGTTTGCCCAAAGCATGACCTCACACCTTTGTACATATAAGCAGAATTAAGTAGATTCATTGGTTAATTGAACAAAAGAAAATAAACTAAAATTGGGAGAGGCACATGTTAAAGTGAACCTTGAATGAATAGAAAATTGGAAATTATGGTTGTATATATTGCACTGCATATACATATAAAAATCTCAAAGAATAGAAAAGGAAAATTTGTAACAAATGAAATAATATTCAAAATATTTATAAAGAGCAAAATGTCTCCACATAATGGTCTTACAAATCTATTTCGGTCTATTAACAACACCTCTACTAGGCTACCATGGGAAAAACAAATTTTCCCGTGGGATATTCTTCAGGCCACGTTATTTCAGTTTCCCAGAAAATCCCAGATCTCTGCAGCACTATGTGGTCACTTCCTCTGAGAGCTTCCGTTAGCTTCCATACTAACAAATGTAGGGCTATTTTTCCCTACATTATCCTCAGAGTATAGTTGATGTTTTGAGAATGATTGCATCTCAATCTGTAATGAAATTGTTTTTGTCCCTTTGAACAAAAGGTAGGTGAAGGGGGAATAGTTATAATATCAGAGAATTCAAGTTTCTCTGTTTTAAGGATGGAGGCTTTTTTTTTTCTTTTTTCAGTTGTATGATGAAAATTTTCTGTTCAGGTATTCACTGTTTTTCCTGTTAAATTGAGGCAGTTACCTCCCCCTCCTCATACCTCATTGATTAGCTAATCATCTATTTTGAGTACTGTTTTCATTAATTCTTATCTCCTATGTCATTACCTTGAATTTATTTTTTAACAGTTCTTTGTCATCTTATAGCCTAACCCCAGGCAACACTATTCAACTGTCATTTTATTTTCCACTCTTCTAAATAATTCTATCCCTACTTCAACCAGCATTCTTTGCCATTATCCCAGAGTTCCTCAAAGTGGACTGCCATTCTAATACGGATCTTTGCTTGAAATTATGTCTCAAGTTTTATCTTTAAATATTTTTTATTGGTTAAAGTGTCATTAACGTCACATTTTCAACATTTTGTTATCTGATCATCTTGTTGCAGGTATCTCCTTTTACATTACCTGTGCATTTTATAGTCTATGGTGCTTCTCTAATACTTCCCATACTATTACTATGTATATTAATGTTAATAGCAACTCTTTTTAATCATTTAATACAGCATACATTCTCAGTAGATACACTTTAATTGATAAACTAATTTAATAAAATGTTACATTGAATAAATACAAAGAGAACTACGTTTACACTTGCCTTGACTTGACTTCTGTATCCATTACTGATTATTATATTTGCCTGATTTGTGCATATGGGTGCTCTTCATTTGTATGTGACTATGTCTAAAAATAGTAAGCGGCAGATGAATATAAGATACCTATGCTGTATATATTTCTGAAAAATTCCATCAATTTATCCCCACGTTTAGAGAGGAAGTGGAGAGTAAATTGAAATAGTGTGGGCAGATTTCAATCATCACTCTACTGTACTACACTAAAATGTATAATCAAATTTTCTCCTGTTAGAGATGTTCATGAAGAGAGGCAGAAATTTTGGAGGGGTTTCTGGATATTTAAAATTTGCACATACTGGGTCAATGTGTCTGCTATGCTATTACAGGATCACATGCTCAGTACACTCTTGACAATTGAGTATGACAATTATAATTTATGGTCATTCACATGTCTATTACACAAAGAGCAAATTTTATACCCATAATCTTATTGGCAGTTAGACACATTGTGAGTCTAATTGATCAAGTACTAGAAAGCGTGGACTTTTTCTTCCTTAATCTCAGAGCCAGGAGTAGTTTTAGATCATTTGGTTGGAAATTGGAATTGGATTTTATGATCATACTCATTGTTATCTGAACTTCTAGCTTTCCCCTTTGTCTGGTTATACCCATCCACTCTCATAATCAATTTCCATATTTTCAGTGACTGTTTTCCTTCCATTTTCTACCTTCTTCCTCATTCCTTTCTACTACTCAGGTTGTTGCTTAAAATTTAAAAATTGAGTGTTATTGTGTACCTACCTAAGAGCCCATGCAAGATGTATTCTATTGTTTTGTACAGAACCTGATGCTCAAGAATAGACTATTAGTTGTGATAAATATCAATTTTGATATGAAAAAAATTGTATAGAGATCCTGTTTAAAGACATGGCAGGAAAAAAATGAGGTATTTATTGTTAGCAGTGTTTTACTTTAGTACTATTAACTGACTTTCACGCCCATTGTGAAATGTGAGCAACAGAAATGAAAAGGTAGAGTATCAAGTAAAGATCCGCATATTGTTGACCAAGGTGCGTTTTATTTTATTATCATCCATTTCCACAATAGTCCATCTTCTCCATAAGTGTATTTTCTAGATAGCATGAGTAGACAAAATCCTGACTTTCATCACATGGTATGGCAAAGAAAAGCATTGTGAATTTTCATTGCTTTTCATCAGCGTTTATTAATTTTACAAAATGTTTTACTATGACATTTGAATTGATTACCATAACGTATGTTGACTCTATCTACCCCCTCCCATATTTTATTAAGACTCATCGTTGTTATAATCTTCTTCTACACCCTTAAGTTCTCCTTCCTTTAGCTTTACATCCTAGCTGAAAACATGATAGAAACTGTAATGTTTCTTCTTCTATGTCTGGGTTATTTTACTCACAATGATCTCTAGTTTCATCAATATTATTGAAATAAATATAAAATTGTTTTATGAATGAATAAAAGTCAACTGTGTATACCTAACACATTCTATTTATCCATTAATTTGCTGATGGACACAAACTCAGCTCTACAGTGGTTATTGTGAATAGCGACACAATGCACATGAACATTGAAGTGTCCTTGTAGCATGGTGATATTTTCCCCTGTGGGTATATAACTAACAATGATATTGTTGGAGTTTGTGGAAGGTATAGAGTAACTTTGTGAGGAGCTTGCACACTTATTTGCATAGTGTCTCAACTAATTTTGTACAGTAGTGCCTAAGAGCCTTTGCCCATGCATTTTATGAGCATTTATTTTGTTTATTTTCCTTATGATAGCTATTTTGGTTGTGGTACAATGACATTTCAATGTAGTTTTGATTTACATATCAATGATGATCATGGATGTTAAACATTTTGTGAAGATTAAAAATCTGGAGGCAGACTAGATGTTCTAATAATAAATATTTCTTAAATTGAAAAAAATACTCTTTTTTCAAATTATCACTAAAGTAATAAGTGAAAATTATGCATGATAATAACAAATATTTTCAAGGTTTTATTCATACTTATTGTTCAGAGTTTATATTTTGTTTACTTATTATGCAAAATATTTTAGTGTAAAAAACTGAAAAATTGGGTAAATATATATAAATGTTTAGTTTTAAAACAGAAGTCACATTTAAAATTTTGGCTCTTTTTTCCTTAGGTAATTTCCTACAGGATATTTAATTTATAGATCAAGAATCCAGAGTCCTGGGCTCTGCTTCTTAGTTCTGCTAATAGTGTGAATATTCAGTTTATACTCTTGAGTCCCACATATTTTTCTCACTGACTAATAGTAAATCTATAATGAAAGAGTTCTAGGTGTTTCCTAGGTGATTATATTTTCTGACTCAAAGCCTTGATTTCTTTTTATCAGTAGAATATCCGTAGCCCTCTCCTCAGTGCATCAGTTGTTCATATGTTTCTGTCCACGTTTCCTTCTTAACAGACTCTTCATTCTGTTTATTCTTCCCATACAGGGGAGCATATGGAATTCCCTTCTCCAAAGTCTCACATTTCTGAGAATGAAAAAGCAGAAAATGTCTTTTAGCCATTTGACTTAATTGAGTGTGCAAACACTTGATTGACAGGTCATAAGCTCAACAAGACCAGGACATGGTGAAAGCTTCTGGCATGCTTGAGGCAAAGAGGTAAATTAAGACAGTATCATCAGTTTCTGAAGCTGTGTCTGCAATTGAAGGGTGTCAGAAACCTGATTCTCCATCTCGGTGTCCTCTAAGGCAATACAATTTTAGATCCCAAACCCAGTATGAACTAACCTTAATTGTCATCATTTTTTAATTCCCTCAAATTCATACACACTCAAAAATTAAAATGTGTCAGTTGTCGTTCAGTACTGGATTTAGTTATATATGATCAAAGCAAAGTAAAACATCTCTAGTCCTATCATTGATTACTTACTAGTTTGACATTTTAATTTGAAAATGAGTTAAAATTTTGAAGCTTTGAACATATGATATACCTCCATCCTGTCAGATATAGCAGAGATGTTGTTATAAAATACCAGACCAGTTAGCATAAAATCAAAATCTGAATACTTTAAAGAGAGAAAAAAAACTAAAGCAACAAATAAACAAAACCAACCAACCAGCAAACACATAAGGAAATAATGGGTAAACATAGGAAAATGATGAAAAAAGATTAACATTTCCTCTTTTACAAGAACAGCTATGAGTGTGTTAGGAAAAGTGTACACTTAATGGGGTTGCAGATGTATTTGTCATCCAAGGTAATCAAATAGGCATGCATATTAGGGGAAGAGATTGTGAAAAATTAAATATCTGTATTTCTTTGGCCCAGAGAAAAACCTTGCAGGACCAGATAATAGGTACCAGATCAATCCTCATAGTTCTATGGCCCACAGAGGCTGGCTATAATCTGTGTGGAACTTGGAAGCAGAAGAGAAAAAGTTTCAATAGACCAGTTTGAAGTAGATTATGGTAAGATAGACAAAACAGCTACAGAGAGCAAGGTCCCATGTGATTCCAATTGTAGTCAACATATGAAGTTGTTAGATTGACAGACACAGAAAGTAGAATGTTTACTGGAAACCAGACAAGGTCTTATATGCTTTAGAGTTGCTTCATAGGCATAACATTTCAAAGTTATATGATGAAGTTTGGAATATTTATTTCACAATAATATAATATATCCCACATTACCAAACTGGTCAGGATGGCAATTTTATGTCCTATTTTAAAAATCACATTTAAAAAAGAGATGACTTACAAGAGTTGGGAACCTAGTCAACATGACGAAGAATGTACACTCTGCCATTCATAAAGTCATTACTCTTCATATACTATATTAGTTTCATTTATTTAATACCAAACAATATCTTATGATTTAGCCTGGACCATTTACATTAAATTTCAGGTTAAGTATTACATAGTTCTCTCTTTCGGATGGGGATCCAACAATTAATTTTTAGTTTATGTTTCCCTTTAACAGTCTTTGTATGACTTTTATGTGAAATATAAAAATTGTAATAAATTGAAGAAATGATTTAGTATTTCATGGACATATCTAACATTGGTCTTCTTTACCTTTGGAGAAAATTTCATTTCCCATGCATTCTTTTTGTATTTGTAAGCAAGCACAATTACTTGCTTGCATATTGTATTTATTGGTGTGGATATCCATGAAAATTTTAGTTTTGTGTAATTTCCTCATTAATTTTAGACTATTAGGGGCATCATTAGTAGTTTTAATTGAAATTTTTATATACTTTTGTTATACAGTATTATTATCTTCATTATCATTTAGTACCATTAAAAGTCTGTGATTAATTTTATAATTAAGTGGCTTTGTTTATAATATGAACACAAATAATCAAATTACTATCATTGCAAATAATTATACTTTCTTATCATTTTCTTAGTTCTCATAAGAGTATCTGTAACTCAGCTGGCTGAATCAATGGATAGAAAGAACCACACAGTCCTGTCTGAAATTGTATTTCTGGGACTCACCCACTCATGGGAGATTCAGCTCCTCCTCCTTGTATTCTCCTCTGTGCTCTACATATTAAGCATGAGTGGAAACATCCTCATTGTATTCTCTGTGACCATTGACCCTCACTTACATTCTCCTATGTACTTCCTCCTAGCAGGTCTCTCCTTCATTGATTTGGCAGCATGTTCTGTCACTTCCCCCAAGATGGTGTATGACTTGTTTAGAAAGCACAAAGTCGCTTCCTGGCTGCTGAGGCCGTGGAGAGCTCATAGGCAACACCCCGCGAACAAACCTGAGCCTGAGGACCACAGGTAAGACAAACTTTTCTGCTACAAACGACTTGCCTGGTGATCTACATGGGTACACAGGCGGAGTTCCTCTGGGGCGGACACTTCCGTGTTTGGCCAGAGTCCCGGACCAGCGGAGAATCCCGGCCTGCAGCAGCTCCTGCTCCCAGGCCCCTGGAGAGGAGTTCTGCCCCGCCTGGTCAGGCAGGCACTCCTGAGGCAGCAGGCGGAGGGAGACCCTGCTTGCCCGCCCACCTCTGCCCACATCCCTGGCCCAGGAGGGTACTGTATCTGGCCTCTGGGTACCCGTGGGAGGCCCAGGAGCAGCAGATTCCACTGCGTCTGAGACACCGCACCTGAAGGACCGACCCGGATAAACAGCTCTCTGCACCCAAATCCCGTGGGAGGAGAGCTAAACCTTCAGAGAAGGCGGACCGCCTGGGAAACCAGAAGAGACTGCCACGCTGCACACAGTACTGACCCCAGAGGGAAACAAAAAGCTATCTGGAACCCTGGTGCACGGAACCTCCCGGAAAGAAGCGGCAGAGATCTTCCTGGCTGCTGAGGCCGTGGAGAGCTCATAGGCAACACCCCGCGAACAAACCTGAGCCTGAGGACCACAGGTAAGACAAACTTTTCTGCTACAAACAACTTGCCTGGTGAACTCAAGATACAGGCTCACAGGAACAGCTGAAGACCTGTAGAGAAGAAAAACTATGTGCCCGAAAGCAGAACACTCTGTCCCCATAACTGGCTGAAAGAAAACAGGAAAACAGGTCTACAGCACTCCTGAAACACAGGCTTATAAGACAGTCTAGCCACTGTCAGAAATAGCAGAACAAAGTAACACTAGAGATAATCTGATGGCGAGAGGCAAGCGCAGGAACCCAAGCAACAGAAACCAAGACTACATGGCATCATCGGAGCCCACTTCTCCCACCAAAGCAAACACGGAATATCCAAACACACCAGAAAAAGCAAGATCTAGATTCAAAATCATATTTAACCATGATGTTGGAGGACTTCAAGAAAAGACATGATGAACTTCCATAAATAAACAAGTAAAGAAGCCTACAGAGAGAATGCAAAAAAATGCATGAAAGAATTCAGGAAAACATAAATAAACAAGTAGAAAGCCCAAGAGAGGAGACACAAAAATCCCTGAAAGAATTCCAGGAAAACACAATCAAACAGTTGAAGGAATTAAAAATGGAAATAGAAGCAATCAAGAAAGAACACATGGAAACAACCCTGGATATAGAAAACCAAAAGAAGAGACAAGGAGCAGTAGATACAAGCTTCACCAACAGAATACAAGAGATGGAAGAGAGAATCTCAGGAGCAGAAGATTCCATAGAAATCATTGACTCAACTGTCAAAGATAATGTAAAGCGGAAAAAGCTACTGGTCCAAAACATACAGGAAATCCAGGACTCAATGAGAAGATCAAACCTAAGGATAATAGGTATAGAAGAGAGTGAAGACTCCCAGCTCAAAGGACCAGTACATATCTTCAACAAAATCATAGAAGAAAACTTCCCTAACCTAAAAAAAAGAGATACCCATAGGCATACAAAAAGCCTACAGAACTCCAAATAGATTGGACCAGAAAAGAAACACCTCCCGTCACATAATAGTCAAAACACCAAGCGCACAAAATAAAGAAAGAATATTAAAAAGCAGTAAGGAAAAAGGTCAAGTAACATATAAAGGCAGACCTATCAGAATCACACCAGACTTTTAAGCCTGAAACTATGAAGGCCAGAAGATCCTGGACTGATGTCATACAGACCCTAAGAGAACACAAATGCCAGCCCAGGTTACTGTATCCTGCAAAACTCTCAATCAGCATAGATGGAGAAACCAAGATATTCCATGACAAAACCAAATTTACACAATATCTTTCTACAAATCCAGCACTACAAAAGGATAATAAATGGTAAAGCCCAACATAAGGAGGCAGCTATACCCTAGAAGAAGCAAGAAACTAATCGTCTTTAGCAACAAAACAAAAGAGAAGAAAAAGCACAAAACATAACCTCACTTCCAAATATGAATACAACCGGAAGCAATAATCACTATTCCTTAATATCTCTCAACATCAATGGTCTCAACTCCCCAATAAAAAGACATAGATTAACAAACTGGATACGCAACGAGGACCCTGCATTCTGCTGCCTACAGGAAACTCACCTCAGAGACAAAGACAGACACTACCTCAGAGTGAAAGGCTGGAAAACAACTTTCCAAGCAAATGGTCAGAAGAAGCAAGCTGGAGTAGCCATTCTAATATCAGATAAAATCAATTTTCAACTAAAAGTCATCAAAAAAGATAAGGAAGGACACTTCATATTCATCAAAGGAAAAATCCACCAAGATGAACTCTCAATCCTAAATATCTATGCCCCAAATACAAGGGCACCTACATACGTAAAAGAAACCTTACTAAAGCTCAAAACACACATTGCACCCCACACAATAATAGTAGGAGATTTCAACACCCCACTCTCATCAATGGACAGATCATGGAAACAGAAACTAAACAGAGACGTAGACAGACTAAGAGAAGTCATGAGCCAAATGGACTTAACGGATATTTATAGAACGTTCTACCCTAAAGCAAAAGGATATACCTTCTTCTCAGCTCCTCATGGTACTTTCTCCAAAATTGACCATATAATTGGTCAAAAAACAGGCCTCAACAGATACAGAAAGATAGAAATAATCCCATGCGTGCTATCGGACCACCACGGCCTAAAGCTGGTCTTCAATAACAGTAAGGGAAGAATGCCCACATATACGTGGAAATTGAACAATGCTCTACTCAATGATAACCTGGTCAAGGAAGAAATAAAGAAAGAAATTAAAAACTTTTTAGAATTTAATGAAAATGAAGATACAACATACCCAAACTTATGGGACACAATGAAAGCTGTGCTAAGAGGAAAACTCATAGCGCTGAGTGCCTGCAGAAAGAAACAGGAAAGAGCATATGTCAGCAGCTTGACAGCACACCTAAAAGCTCTAGAACAAAAAGAAGCAAATACACCCAGGAGGAGTAGAAGGCAGGAAATAATCAAACTCAGAGCCGAAATCAACCAAGTAGAAACAAAAAGGACCATAGAAAGAATCAACAGAACCAAAAGTTGGTTCTTTGAGAAAATCAACAAGATAGATAAACCCTTGGCCAGACTAACGAGAGGACACAGAGAGTGTGTCCAAATTAACAAAATCAGAAATGAAAAGGGAGACATAACTACAGATTCAGAGGAAATTCAAAAAATCATCAGATCTTACTATAAAAGCCTATATTCAACAAAACTTGAAAATCTGCAGGAAATGGACAATTTCCTAGACAGATACCAGGTACCGAAGTTAAATCAGGAACAGATAAACCAGTTAAACAACCCCATAACTCCCTAAGGAAATAGAAGCAGTCATTAAAGGTCTCCCAACCAAAAAAGAGCCCAGGTCCAGACGGGTTTAGTGCAGAATTCTATCAGACCTTCATAGAAGACCTCGTACCAATATTATCAAACTATTCCACAAAATTGAAACAGATGGAGCACTACCAAATTCCTTCTATGAAGCCACAATTACTCTTATACCTAAACCACACAAAGACCCAACAAAGAAAGAGAACTTCAGACCAATTTCCCTTATGAATATCGATGCAAAAATACTCAATAAAATTCTGGCAAACCGAATCCAAGAGCACATCAAAACAATCATTCACCATGATCAAGTAGGCTTCATCCCAGGCATGCAGGGATGGTTCAATATCTGGAAAAACCATCAACGTGATCCATTATATAAACAAACTGAAAGAACAAAACCACATGATCATTTCATTAGATGCTGAGAAAGCATTTGACAAAATTCAACACCCCTTCATGATAAAAAAGTCCTGGAAAGAATAGGAATTCAAGGCCCATACCTAAACATAGTAAAAGCCATATACAGCAAACCAGTTGCTAACATTAAACTAAATGGAGAGAAACTGGAAGCAATCCCCACTAAAATCAGGGACTAGACAAGGCTGCCCTCTCTCCCTACTTATTCAATATAGTTCTTGAAGTTCTAGCCAGAGCAATCAGACAACAAAAAGGAGGTCAAGGGATACAGATCGGAAAAGAAGAAGTCAAAATATCACTATTTGCAGATGATATGATAGTATATTTAAGTGATCCCAAAAGTTCCACCAGAGAACTACTAAAGCTGATAAACAACTTCAGCAAAGTGGCTGGGTATAAAATTAACTCAAATAAATCAGTAGCCTTCCTCTACAAAAAAGAGAAACAGGCCGAGAAAAAAATTAGGGAAATGACACCCTTCATAATAGATCCAAATAATATAAAGTACCTCGGTGTGACTTTAACCAAGCAAGGGAAAGATCTGTACAATAAGAACTTCAAGACTCTGAAGAAAGAAATTGAAGAAGATCTCAGAAAATGGAAAGATCTCCCATGCTCATGGATTGGCAGGATTAATATAATAAAAATGGCCATTCTACCAAAAGCGATCTACAGATTCAATGCAATCCCCATCAAAATACCAATCCAATTCTTCAAAGAGTTAGACAGAACAATTTGCAAATTCATCTGGAATAACAAAAAACCCAGGATAGCTAAAACTATCCTCAACAATAAAAGGACTTCAGGGGCAATCACTGTCACAGATCTCAAGCAGTATTACAGAGCAATAGTGATAAAAACTGCATGGTATTGGTACAGAGACAGACAGATAGACCAATGGAACAGAATTGAAGACCAGAAATGAACCCACACACCTATGGGCACTTGATTTTTTTTGACAAAGGCCAAAACCATCCAATGGAAAAAAGATAGCATTTTCAGCAAATGGTGCTGGTTCAACTGGAGGTCAACATGTAGAAGAATGCAGATCGATCCATGCTTATCACCCTGTACAAAGCTTAAGTCCAAGTGGATCAAGGACCTCCACATCAAACCAGATACACTCAAACTAATAGAAGAAAAAACTAGGAAGCATTTTGGAACACATGGGCACTGGAAAAAATTTCCTGAACAAAACACCCATGGCTTATGCTCTAAGATCAAGAATCGACAAATGGGATCTCATAAAACTGCAAAGCTTCTGTAAGGCAAAGGACACTGTGGTTAGGACAAAACGGCAACCAACAGATTGGGAAAAGATCTTTACCAATCCTACAACAGATAGAGGGCTTATATCCAAAATATACAAAGAACTGAAGAAGTTAGACAGCAGGGAGGCAAATAACCCTATTAAAAAATGGGGTTCAGAGCTAAACAGAGAATTCACAGCTGAGGAATGCCGAATGGCTGAGAAACACCTAAAGAAATGTTCAACATCGTTAGTCATAAAGGAAATGCAAATCAAAACAACCCTGAGATTTCACCTCACACCAGTGAGAATGGCTAAGATCAAAAACTCAGGTGACAGCAGATGCTGGCGAGGATGTGGAGAAAAGAGAACACTCCTCCATTGTTGGTGGGGTTGCAGACTGCTGCAACCATTCTGGAAATCAGTCTGGAGGTTCCTCAGAAAATTGGACATTGAACTGCCTGAGGATCCAGCTATACCTCTCCTGGGCATATACCCAAAAGATGCCCCAACCTATAAAAAAGACACGTGCTCCACTATGTTCATCGCAGCCTTATTTATAATAGCCAGAAGCTGGAAAGAACCCAGATGCCCTTCAACAGAGGAATGGATACAGAAAATGTGGTACATCTACACAATGGAATATTACTCAGCTATCAAAAACAATGGCTTTGTGAAATTCGTAGGCAAATGGTTGGAACTGAAACTATCATCCTGGTGAGCTAACCCAATCACAGAAAGACATACATGGTATGTACTCATTGATAAGTGGCTATTAGCCCAAATGCTTGAATTACCCTAGATGCCTAGAACAAATGAAACTCAAGACGGATGATCAAAATGTGAATGCAGATCGCTCATGAGAACACAGCCAGAATACAGCAAATACAGAGGCGTATGCCCAGCAGGAAACCACTGAACTGAGAACAGGACCCCTGTTGAAGGAATCAGAGAAAGAACTGGAAGAGCTTGAAGGAGCTCGAGACCCCATATATACAGCAATGCCAACCAACCAGAGCTTCCAGGGACTAAGCCACTACCCAAAGACTATACATGGACTGACCCTGGACTCTGACCTCGTAGGTTGCAATGAATATCCTAGTAAGAGCACCAGTGGAAGGGGAAGCCATGGGTCCTGCTAAGACTGAACCCCTAGTGAACTAGACTGTTGGGGAGAGGGCAGCAATGGGGGGAGGGGTGGGAGGGGAACACCCATAAGGAAGGGGGAGGGGAGGGGATGTTTGCCGGAAACCGGAAAGGGAATAACATTTGAAATGTATATAAAATACTCAAGTTAATAAAAAAAAAAAAAAAAAAAAAAAAAAAAAAAAAAAAAAAAAAAAAAAAAAAAAAAAAAAAAAAAAAGTCATCTCCTTTGGAGGCTGTATCACTCAGATCTTCTTCATTCATTTAGTTGGTGGAGTGGAGATGGTGCTCCTTGTGGCCATGGCATTTGACAGATATGTGGCCATTTGTAAGCCTCTGCACTACCTTACCATCATGAGCCCAAGAGTGTGTATTTTGTTTCTGGCTGCTGCTTGGGGCCTAGGCACTAGCCACTCACTGTTCCAGCTGGCTTTCCTTATTGATTTACCCTTCTGTGGTCCAAATGTACTGGACAGCTTTTACTGTGACCTTCCTAGACTTCTCAGATTGGTCTGTAAAGACACCTACAAGTTGCAGTTCATGGTCACCATCAACAGTGGGTTCATCTGTGTTGGCTCTTTCTTGTTGCTTCTCATCTCCTACATCTTCATCCTGTTCAGTGTCTGGAAACATTCTTCAGGTGGTTCATCCAAAGCCCTTTCTACTCTCTCAGCTCACATCACAGTGGTGTTTCTTTTCTTTGGTCCCACTCTGTTTATATATACATGGCCCCATCCTCACTCCCAGATAGACAAATTTCTTGCTCTTTTTGATGCAGTTCTTACTCCTTTTCTGAACCCAGTCATCTATACATTCAGAAATAAAGAGATGAAGGTAGCAATAAAGAGAGTTTTCAAAGCATTATTAACTTTTAGAAATATTTCATAAATAGTATAATATCTTTATTTGAATAACAATATGTGTTGTATGAGGCATTTTTGAAATGGAATCAGTGGTGTGAATAATTAGTGAGTTTCATGTTTTTTAACTGAAGTGAAAACATAAGAGTTCTGGTATTTTGCTGGTGGAGTCTTCTCCTGAAGTGGACACAAGTGAAAGGTTGTTTCTCTAAAACAACCACATGAAAGGATGCATGGTGAAGGTCTTTTTGTTAAAGACAGGCCTGTATTGGTTTGCCTTACATTTACTATTGATTTCTACTTGTTTTGACTCCATGGAAAAACTTTTGGTGGTGTGCTAGCAATTTCTTGCAACTAATTTCTACTTCTGCAGACTTGGGCTGATTGTCTGAATGATGTCAGTTGATATAGACTCAGGTCGATTTTTGCTAAGACAGACTCATGTACCAAGCCAAGACCCTTGATGAGACAAGACCCATGGAAATCATCTGATGTTTGGAGGGAGAATAAATAGGACTCAATGAACTGTGAGAGAGGCTACAGGTAGAGCTTACTGTACAATACTTCCTGGTCTTGTGTATTTGCTGATCCTTGTTTGGAGAGGCACAGCTAAGAACTGGCATCCTTGCTGGTCCTGTTGCTGACTCATGCTGAGGCCTGGCTGTCTCTGCTAGGTCATGTTACCACTGCTGTGTGATGTCTGCTATCCCAGGTATTACAGTGAAGATTTAAAATAAATCTTGGTTTTTCAGTGTCATTATTGGGAACTAACTAGGATAAAGTAATACAACTGCCAGATTATTTCAGTGCTTACACTTAAAATCAAACCTTTTGTTTTACAGAAGAGAAGTTGGGAAAGAAACTGGAGGGGTAGAAGAGGGAAACCTATAACCAGGGTATATTGTATAAGAAAAGAAGGTATTTTCAGTAAAAGAAAAATAAAAGGAAAAAAAACTCCAAATAAAGTATTTCCTAATGAACCACTGAATTTTCTGTTGCTATGCTACCCTTTTTATATTTTATTTTATTAATTTGAATCTTATTTCTTTGACATTTAGTTAATTTGGAAAAAGGTTTATCGGTATCATTCATTTTTCTTAAAGAACCAACTTTTAATCTCATTGAATCTTTGTATTTTTGCTGTTTCTATTGTATTGATTTATGTCCTGAGTTTGATTATTTGTCATCTACTTTTGTTGGATGTTATTCCTTCCTTCCTGCCTGCCTTCCTTCCTTCCTTCCTTCCTTCCTTCCTTCCTTCCTTCCTTCCTTTCCTTCCTTCCTGCCTTCCTGCCTGCCTTCCTTCCTTCCTTCCTTTCCTGCCTTCCTTCCTTCCTTTCCTGCCTTCCTGCCTTCCTGCCTTCCTGCCTTCCTGCCTTCATTCCTGTTTTCTTTCCTTTTGGATTTCTTTCTTTCTTGTTTTAGAGTTTTCAGATGTGCTGTCAAGATAATAATATGAGGTCTCTTTAATTTGTTCACTTTTTATTGAAAATACACTGTTTTCTCATATGTTTCATATACCATTTTCCTCCATGTACTTCTTTCAGTTCCTTACTGTCTCCTCTTCCACCTGGGTCCATTACCTTTTTGTCTCTCATTACAAATAAGAGGCTTCTAAGAGGTAGTAACAAAACATAATAAAATAAACTTTGTAAAATAAAACAAAATCTTTGTTTTAGGATTTTACTGCTGTTTACAGACACCATGCATGCCTGTCTCCTGGATTAAAGGTGTCACCTGGACTTAAGCTTTTCTTCACCTAGAACTTGCTCTGTCCCAGACTGACCTTGAACTCAGAGACCTGCTTGGCTTTATATGCTTGGATTAAAAGTGTGTACCACCATGCCTCGATCAAAATTTAGATGGGTAGAAATTTCCCCCAAACCACACTTCCTTAATCTATCTCCTAGGACATGGACTTCATTTCTGGTGCCCCTTTAAAAATCAAACCATATATATTTTTTTCCTTTCTAAGCTTGCTATGCTTGTTCAAAATGTTCTTCATAACACTTAACCAGAGGACAAAGTCTCTGTTTGGCTTTTTTGAGACTTCCTTTGTCAATGCAACTAATCTGAATCTCTTCACCTTAGCCTCAGGCAGACTCTTAAGATAAGGACAAAAAATAACCATATTCTTCACCAAAATACCATAAAAACAGTCTCTGCCACATATTGAAATTCTCCAGCAAAACCTTTTGGGCCAGGTCTGTACAATTTAAATTACTCTCAGACGCAAGTTCTTACCTATTAGGATAGCTCTTTAAGCCCTATTTAAAGCATTCCACTGCTATCCAAATCCAAAATTCCAAAATCTATGTTCTTCCAAACAAAAGCATGGTCAGGCCTATCACAACAATACCACAGTCCCTGGTACAAATTTCTGTTCTAGTTAGGGTTTCAATACAGACACCATGACCAAGGCAAGTCTTATAAAGAACAGCATTTATTTGGTGCTGGCTTCTGAAAGACCCCCGGAGCAGGGAGACCCTCACTCAAGTCTCAGGATGACGCGACCCCCCAAGAACTCGCACAAGACCATCCTTGCTGTAATCACATGAGGTTTATCAATAGGAACCAGTGCACTGGTGTCAAGACTCATATCCCACGCAGGGGCAGTGGAATTCGATCCTGAGAGGCTGGGAGAAAGGGTATTTAAAGGGAGAAACCACAACCGGAGGGGACAGGGATGGCGTCATTGGAAAATGTGAAGACTACTAGTAAAAAATCACAAGGAGAAACTCTCTGTCTCTCAAGATTGTTTCCTAGGAGAAACTCTCCTGCTTCTCCAGATTGTTTAACTTCATGGTCCGCTAGTTCCCAGGAGAAGCTGCTTGAACCAGCAGATGTAATTAACTATTCTATAGCCCTAGAAGAGGCTTCCTGGAACATACAGTTCTGAGGCCTAACCTGTTTCTTCTGCTCTAAACTTTGTGTCTAGGGGGGCAACTTTAAAACTTTTACCTTTCATTCCCCACTTCTTCTAGTGGCTAGTTCTAATCATAGAACTAAATTTCTGTATCTTTTTTTTTTTTTATTAACTTGAATATTTCTTATATACATTTCTTGAGTGTTATTGCCTTTCCTGCGGTTTCCGGCAAACATCCCTTCCCCCTCCCCTTCCTTATGGGTGTTCCCCTCACCCCCCCCCCCATTGCCACCTCCCCCAACAGTCTGGCTCACTGGGGTTCAGTCTTAGCAGGACCCAGGACTTCCCCTTCCACTGGTGCTCTTACTAGGATATTCATTGCTACCTATGAGGTCAGAGTCCAGGGTCAGTCCATGTACAGTCTTTAGGTAGTGGCTTAGTCCCTGGAAGCTCTGGTTGCTTGGCATTGTTGTACATGTGGGGTCTCGAGCCCCTTCAAGCTCTTCCAGTTATTTCTCTGATTCCTTCAACGGGGGTCCTATTCTCAGTTCAGTGGTTTGCTGCTGGCATTCGCCTCTGTATTTGCTGTATTCTGGCTGTGTCTCTCAGGAGCGATCTGTATCTTTATAATATTGATTTTTTTTGTCTTCCTAAAGCATGGTATTGCTGGCGTAGCATCAAAATCTGAACAGCATTCACTCTTTCTCTAATGAAGGTAACTAGTTTATTTAACACACATGGACCTATAATCAGAAGCAGAAGCAAAACTAAGAAGGGTCCCATAAGGGAAGATATCAGAGTAGTCATCCAAGGATATCTACTAAACCAGCTCTCGAACCATCCCTGATGCGCTTCTCTGTCTCTCTGTCTTTTGTCTAACCATTTTTTAAGTTTACTCATGGAGTCTTTAATTACTCCTGAATGGTCAATATAGAAAAACATTCTTCTTTTAGTGTAGTACACAGACCTCCTTCTTTAAGGAATATCAGGTCTAATCATTTCCTATTTTGAAGTACTACCTCTGAGAGGGAGGTTAGGGATTCTTGGAGGTCAGTTAAAAAGTCTTTTTTACTCCTTTTATATCTAAATCAATGGCAGTTCTGAATTCTCCATAAGCCTTGTGTTGCAGGGCAACAGCAGATGTCCTTGTAGCTGCCCTTGCAGCACCTAGACTCAGCCTTAAGATATCCCTAAGTAATTCTCAACTCTCTTTTGTGTCTTAAGAGTACTAACATATGTAATGTTACATCATTTGCAATAGAAATCAAGCCTACCCCCACACCTATCCTAATGGAACCCAGGGCAAACATGAAATTCTTGTTTCTAAAGTACACTCCTTAAGTGAGTATTATAGCAACCTCCCAGTCTTGTCTCTGATGTATCCACTTATCTGATGTGCAAGTCTAGGGAGCTTTTTGAAGATCTGAGTGTCCCTCTAGGTCCCAGCTCTCAGCCCCAACAGCTAGTATGTGGCTGGTGAGGGCTGAGACTTGATGGCTGTCAGCAGCACCAGGTATGGTCCTTTCTAGTGAGGCTTGAGTGTCTTGGCTCAGTCTCGTCCTATGTAGCCGAGTCTCCAATCTGGAACTGATGAGATGTCTCAGAGGTTCCCAAGGGAATAGGCTGCTGCCAGCTGTGAGCAGATTTTTTTCTGTATCACCTGTAGGTCTTTTAGCCTGGAATACAAATCATTATTACTATGACATGTTGGTTCAATAACATCATCTAACACAGTCAGAGGAGACGTGGCCCCATATAAGATCTCAAAGTGGGTATGGCTGAATCTGGAAGGGGTATTTCTTGAAGAGAGCAAGAGGGAAGTAGTGCCACCCAGTCTGCACCAGTCTCCATGGTCAATTTGATCAGGGTCTCTTTTAGAGTTTTATTTTTTTACTCTACCTGTCCTGAACTTTGAGGTCTGTAAATACAATGTAATTTCCAATCGACCTCTAAATACTTGGTCACATCCTGGCTTACCTTGGCAACGAAAGTAGGGCTGTTGTCTGACTTGATTACCTTGGGCACTCCAGATTGGGGGAAGATTTTTTCCAGTATCTTCTTGATGACTATGGAGGCCGTCTTTTGCTTGGTGGATAAAGCTTCTATCTATTCCTGAAAAGGTATCTACAAGCACTAGGAGATATTTGTGACCATATTTTCCTGGTTTTATCTCAGTGAAGTTCACTTCAACTTTTTACTAAACTCTCTAGGTCTCTTTGCCCTGTTTGCTAAGCATTCACTTACTGACATAACTTATATATTTTTTTCCTCTCTTGGCTAAAATCTTAAAGTCTATTATATACACCGTAACTACTTGGACAAACTTTTTATCTCCTAAATGAGTCCATTTCTGTATTTGGCAAAGTGAGTCTTTTGTTTGTTCTCTGGGGAATATAGTTTTCCCTCAAGTGTGCCATTGTCTTTTTTTTTTTTTTAAAGCAATTTGGACCTTTTCTTTTGTTGTACATTCTAAGGGAGGCCATCCCTTAATCTGAACCCAGTTCCCAGTGGCTGTCTTTTGCAGGCCTGCAGCCAGGATAGGCTCCTGTATAGCCATTTTTTGAGCCACTTGATCTGCTTTATTATTGTCCCATGCCACTGAATCTCTTCCCTCCTGTTGTCCTGGGCAATGAATAATACTCACAGTTGCTGGCTTCATCAGGGCATCCAAGAGATGGCAAAGGCATCTGCAGCGCTGATGTGCTGGGGAGGTTGAGGTTCAGACATCCCAGATGACATTGTGTTGTCCACCATGGCAGCACCTACTTATCTCTGACCTTCATGAAGAGAACTGTTCCTGTCTGTAGGCAAGGTAGCCTCAGCTTTCAGCAGAGGTCGATCAGCCAGTTTCAGAGGTCTTCCCTCCACCCATGGGCTTCTGCCAGTACTTGACACTCGTGCTGTGGTAGCTCCAGGTCAGGATTGGGCAGCAAGGTGATAATTGTTAGTGCCCGGCTGGCAGGAGCAACGTGTTCCAGGCAGAAGAGCACTAAGCCACACATCTCCCAGCATCAGGTACTAGTGCACTGAGACAGGTCTTAAGCTCCACATACACAGTCTGCAGATATGCATACACATGGCCTTACCCAGCCATTTCAACCCACACAAGCCATTTTGGAGAGCAAATTTCTCATGAGCAAGGGATAGGGGCAATCAGGGATGACCATGAACTAGTGGGTTACCTGGCCCATGCCAAGGTCCACTGTTCTTTGGGTAGTCCATAAGAATTGTTTGTTGCCAGGAGCCCCCTGTACCTAAGGTCTTTTGATGGACACTGGCCCACTGGGGCGTAGGAGCACAGAGCGTTGGGTCCCTGTATCCCAAAAACACTGATTGGGCTTCCCCTCTATCTTGGTGCAGTCCGTGAGCCAGTGTCCTTTTTCTTACAATAGGCACTCTGATCTTTAGCCAGGAATTCTCTTCTGTTGCCAGATACTGTCTTCCTAGACTCTTTAACTACCATGGCCAGTATAAGCTTTTTTCCTGTCTTTTATCTTTCTTTAGTTCTTTAGCTTCCTCTTCTTTCTGTCTCTTTTTCTCTAGCTTTCTGCTCTTTTTGTCTTTTTCTTTTCTTTTTTTCTGTCTCTCTGTACACTAACTCTCTCAGTGACTTAGCTTAACCCTTCAAATTTCTGCAACTTTTTTTTTTATATCTTTTTCTTACTTTAGCCAAATTGGTGGAGCCTTTTTTCATCAGAGACCCACCACTGGAGTCTGACAGTAGACCTTGCGCTCCCTACCTTCAGGCATATTGAAGTCAACAGGCAGAAGTGAGGGCCTTCCATCCGTGTCTGGAACATTTTTTCTGGCCTCTAGTAGGATTCTGTATTTCCTGTAACAGCGACTAATAACCTTCTCAAGTGGGATGGTGAGAAAACAAGAAGAGAGTCCAGAAAATAGAGGTCCACCGAAAAGGACAAAAGCATTCAGTCACACAGAAAGACAATCAAAAGAATAACAGGCAAAAAAACAGAAGTGCGCACAAAAAACAAAAAACAAAAAACAAAAAACAAAAAACAAAAAACAAACAAACAAACAAACAAAAAACCAAGCAGCCACCACAAGATCACCACAAAACCAAACTGATTCAGATGGGAGCTTCCATGAGCTCACAAAAAACAGATGAAGGGGAGCGGATTCCACATCACAGCTCTTTCCCAACCAGAATCTCAACTGACAAATTGTGTGTTCTAGTCTAATTTCAATCCAGTGGTAACACAAAACAAAGACCTAAGACACACAGACAGAGACCACTCTGGAAATACAGATGGCCGGGAGGGTGGGTCTTTTTTCCAACCCTGGAGAATCATCAAATCCTCACCAGCACCCAGACGACTGGGAGGACAGGTCTCTTCTCCAATCCAGGAGAATCACCAAATCCTCAACAGCATCCCTGGGGTCCCTCCCCACCTCCTGGGATGTCTCCCAGGTCAGCACAATTGGTGAGCTCCTAGCACGTCTACCGCTCACACTTGCGTCTCTCCTGAGACACAAGCCTCCCTCTCAGCCCGAGATGGGGGCGACTGCAAGACCAGAACTCCAGAACTCATGAGCAAATACAGACCCAGAGTAGCAAATACAGACCCAGAGTTTAGCCGGCACAAAACACAAGGACACAGACTAAGACACAGATGCTATCTCACCTCCAAGTAGGTCTCTGGAGATGAGGGTGGTCGTTCATCCCGGATGAGCCCCCAAATGAAAGACCCCCAGCGGGAAGACCCTCACTCAATTCCCAGGATGATGTGATCCTCCAAGAACTCACACAAGACCATCCTTGCTGTAATCACATGAGGTTTATCAATAGGAACCAGTGCACTGGGGTCAAGACTCATATCCCACGCAGGGGCAGTGGAATTCGATCCCGAGAGGCTGGGAGAAAGGGTATTTAAAGGGAGAAACCACAACCAGAGGGGGCAGGGGTGGCGTCATTGGAAAGTGTGAAGAATACTAGTGAAAAATCACAAGGAGAAACTCTCTGTCTCTCAAGATTGTTTCCTAGGAGAAACTCTCTGTTTCTCAAGATTGTTTCCTAGGAGAAACTCTCCTGCTTCTCCAGATTGTTTAACTTCATGGTCCGCTAGTTCCCAGGAGAAGCTGTTTGAACCAGCAGATGTAATTACCTATTCTATAGCCCTAGGAGAGGCTTCCTGGAACATACAATTCTGAGGCCTAACCTGTTTCTTCTGCTCTAAACTTTGTGTCTAGGGGGGCAACTTTAAAACTTTTACCTTTCACTTCCAAGATCAGAGATTCAGTCCATTATTGTCAAGTCAGGAACATGACAGCGTCCAGGCAGGCATGGTTCAGGAGAAGCTGAGAGTTCTACATATTCATCTGAAGGCTGCTAATGGAAGAAGGACAATAGTGTCATGCCTACTCCAACAGGGCCACATTTACTTTTTTCTTTTTTTCTTTTTTACCCCCTTCTTTTGGATATTTTTTATTTACATTTCAAATGTTATTCCATTTCCCAGTTTCCATCCATAAGCCCCTATCTTATCTCCCTCCCATTCTTATATAAGGGTGTCCCCCTCCCCAACCACCCCTATTCTCACCTCCCCCCTGACTGACAATCACCTACACTGGGGGGGTCCAGCATTGGCAGGACCAAGGGCTTTTTCTCCCATTGGTAGCCAACAAGGTCATCATCTGCTACTGGAGCCATGGCCTGTCCATGTGTAGTCTTTGGGTAGTGATTTTTTCCCTGGGAGCTCTGGTTGATTGGTATTGCTATTCTTCTGTGGTGGCAAGCCCCTTCAGCTCTTTCAATCCTTTCTTCAACACTTCCAATGGGGATGACATTTTCAGTTCAATAGTTAGCTGCTAGGTCCAACTCTGTATTTGCGATGTTCTGGCAGAGCCTCTCAGGAGAGAGATATATCAGGCTCCTGACATCATGCACTTCTTGGCTTCATCAATATTGTCTAGTTTTGATGGATATATATATATATATATAGGCTGGATGCCCAGGTAGGGCAGGGTCTGAATGGCCATTCCCATAGTTTTTGGTATATTGCATTTTCCTTTACATTCAACTCTAACAAATTTTTTATTTCTTTCATACCTCCTGTCTTGGCCAATTTTTATTCAGTGGTAAGTTGTTTAGATCTTAGGAGTTTGTGTACTTTCTGTTGGTCTTGATATACAGCTTTAATGTATGGTGGTTAGAAAATATGCAGGGTCTTTTTCTCAATTTTATTTTATTCATTTGAGCCTTGAGTTTTGTACAAATATGTGATTTTTATATAAAGGTCCTTGAACCTCTGAGAAGAAGTTGCATTCTTTTGTGTTTAGGAAAATGTTCTGTAAATATGTTATTTCTATTTGATTTGAGAAGTCATTTAGATCCACCATGTCTTTGTTTAGTTTCTGTCTGGGTGATCTGTGTACTGGTGAGATTAGGGTATGGAAATCTGCGATTATCTCTGTGTGAGGGTTTATATATGACTTAGTGGTATTTCTTTTACAAATGTGGGTGCTCTTTTATTTCATGCATAACTGTAATTCTAAACATATCTTGGTAGAATTTTACTGTGATAATATAGTAATCTTCCTTATCTGTGATTAGTTTTGATTTGAAATCTATTTTGACCTATGTGAAAATGGCTACACCTGCTTCTCGCGTCCATTTGTTTGCAATATCTATTTCCAGCCTTTTTTTTTTCTTTTAGTTTTTTTCACCATCTTTATTAAATTGGGTATTTCTTATTTACATTTCAATTGTTATTGCATTACCTGGTTTCCAGGCAAACATCCCCCTAACCTCTACCGCTCCCCTTCTATATGGGTGTTCCACTCCCCATCCTCCTCCCATTACCACTCTCCCCCCAACAATCCCATTCACTGGGGGTCCAGTCCTGGCAGGACCAACGGCTTTCTCTTCCACTGGTGCCCAGACTAGGCTATTTGTTGCTACCTATGCGGTTGGTGACCAGGGTCAGTCCAAGTATGTTCTTTGGGTAGTAGCTTAGTCCCTGGAAGCTCTGGTTGGTTGGTATTGTTGTTCATATGGAGTCTCAAGCCTCTTTAAGCTCTTTCAGTCCTTTCTCTGATTCCTCCAGCCGGGGTCCCGTTCTCAGTTCAGTGGTTTGCTGCTGGCATTCGCCTATCAATTTGCTGTATTCTGGCTGTGTCTCTCATGAGAGATCTACATCTGGTTCCTGTTAGCCCGCACTTCTTTGCTTCATCCATCTTATCTAGTTTGGTGGCCTTATATGTATGGGACACATGTAGGGTAGGCTCTGAATGGGCGTTCCTTTAGCCTCTGTTCTAAACTTTGCCTCCCAATTCCCTCCCAAGGGTATTCTTGTTCCCCTTTTAAAGGAGGAGTGAAGCAGTCACATTTTAGTCATCCTTCTTGAGTTTCATGTGTTTTGTGCATCTAGGGCATTTTGAAATTTGGGCTAATATCCACTTATCAATGAATGCATACTATGTGTGTTTTTCTGTGATTGGGTTATCTCACTCAGGATGATATTTTCCAGTTCCATCTATTTGCCTATGAATTTCGTGAAGTCATTCTTTTTGATAGTGGATTAGTATTCCATTGTGTAGATGTACCACATTTTCTGTATCCATTCTTCTGTTGAAGGGCATCTGGGTTCTTTCCAGCTTCTGGCTATTATAAATAAGGCTGCTATGAACATGGTGGAGCATGTGTCTTTATTATTTGTTGGAGCGTTTTTGGGTATATGCCCAAGAGAAGTATAACTGGGTCCTCAGGTAGTATAATTCCCAATTTTCTAAGGAACCTCTAGACTGATTTCAAGAATGGCTGTACAAGTCTGCAATCCAAACAACAATGGAGGAGTGTTCCTCTTTGTCCACATCCTCACCAGCATCTGCTGTCACTGGATTTTTGATTTTAGCAATTCTGACTGGTGTAAGGTGGAATCTCAGGGTTGTTTTGATTTGCATTTCCCTTATGACTAAAGATGTTGAACATTTCTTTAGGTGCTTCTCAGTCATTCAGAATTCCTCAGCTGTGAATTCTTTGTTTAGCTCTGAACCCCATTTTTAATAGGGTTATTTGTCTCCCTGCGGTCTAACTTCTTGACATCTTTGTATATTTTGGATATAAGGCCTCTATCTGTTGTAGGATTGGTAAAGATCTTTTCCCAATCTGTTGGTTGCCATTTTGTCCTAACCACAGTGTCCTTTCCCTTACAGAAGCTTGGCAATTTTATGAGATCCCATTTGTCAATTCTTGACCTTAGAGCATAAGCCATTGGTATTTTGTTCAGGAAATTTTCTCCAGTGCCCATGTGTTCGAGATTCTTCCCCACTTTTTCTTCTGTTAGTTTGAGTGTATCTGGTTTGATGTGGGATTCCTTGATCCACTTGGACTTACCTTTGTACAGAGTGATAAGCATGGATCGATCTGCATTCTTCTACATCCTGACCACCTGTTGAAACAGCACCATTTGCTGAAAAAGCTATCTTTTTTCCATTGGATGGTTTTGGCTTCTTTGTCAAAAATCAAATGACCATATGTGTGTGGGTGCATTTCTGGGTCTTCCATTCTATTCAACTGGTCAATCTGCCTGTCTCTGTTCTAATACCATACAATTATACAGTTTTTATCACTATTGCTCTGTAATACTGATTGACTTCAATGATAGTGATTCCCTCGGAAATCCTTTTATTGTTGAGAATAGTTTTAGCTATCTTGGGTTTTTTTGTTATTCCAGATGAATTTGCAAATTGTTCTCTCTAAATCTTTGAAGAATTGGATTGGTATTTTGATGGGGATTGCATTGAATCTGTAGATCGCTTTTGGTAAAATGGCCATTTTTACTATATTAATCCTGCCAATCCATGAGCATGGGAGATCTTCTGAGGTCTTCTTCAATTTCTTTCTTCAGAGTCTTGAAGTTCTTGTTGTACAGATCTTTTACTTGCCTGGTTAAAGTCACACCAAGGTACTTTATATTGTTTGGGTCTATTATGAAGGGTGTCATTTCCCTAATTTCTTTCTCGGCTTGTTTCTCTTTTGAGTAGAGGAAGGCTACTGATTTACTTGAGTTAATTCTATACCATCCACTTTGATTGTTTTGATGTGCTCTTGCAATCAGTTTGTAAGAATTTTATTGCGTATCTTTGTATCGATATTCATAAGGGAAGTTGGTTTGAAGTTCTTTCTTTGTTGGGTCTTTGCGTGGTTTAGGTATAAGAGTAATTGTGGATTCATAGAAGGAACTCGGTAGCGCTCCATCTTTTTCAATTTTGTGCAATAGTTTGGATAGTATTGGTATGAGGTCTTCTATGAAGGTCTGATAGGACTCTGCGCTGAACCCATCTGGGCCTGGGCACTTTTTGGTTGGGAGACTTCTTTTTCTTTTTCTTTTTTAAAGATTTATTCATTTATTATATGATTTATTCATTTCTTATATATAAGTACACTGTAGTTGTCTTCAGATACACCAGAAGAGGGCATCAGATCTCTTTATAGATGGTTGTGAGCCACCATGTGGTTGCTGGGAATTGAACTCATGACCTCTGGAAGAGCAGTCGGGTGCTCTTAACCGCTGAGCCATCTCTCCAGCCCGGGTTGGGAGACTTCTAATGACTGCTTCTATTTCTTTAGGAGTTATGGGGTTGTTTAAATGTTTTATCTGTTCCTGATTTAACTGTGGTACCTGGTATCCATCTAGGAAATTATCCATTTCCTCCAGGTTTTCAAGTTTTGTTGAATATAGGCTTTTTTTGTAGTAGGATCTGATGTTTTTTTGAATTTCCACTGATTGTGTTGTTATGTCTACCTTTTCTTTTCTGATTTTGTTATTTTGGACACACTCTCTGTGTCCTCTGGTTAGTCTGGCTAACGGTTTATCTATCTTGTTGAGTTTCTCAAAGAACCAGCTTTGCTTCTGTTGATTCTTTGTATGGTCCTTTTTGTTTCTACTAGTTTGATTTCAGCTTTGAGTTTGATTATTTCCTGCCTTCTACTCCTCCTGGGTGTATTTGCTTCTTTTAGTTCTAGAGCTTTTAGGTGTGCTGTCAAGCTGCTGATATATGCTCTCTCCTATTTCTTTCTGCAGGCACTTATAGCTTTGAGTTTTCCCCTTACCACAGCTTTCATTGTTTTTCATTAGTTTGGGTATGTTGTACCTTCATTTTCATTAAATTCTAAGAAGTCTTTAATTTCTTTCTTTATTTCTTCCTTGATCAGGTTATCGTTGAGTAGAACATTGTTCAACTTCTATGTATATGTGGGCGTTCTTCCCTTATTGTTATTGAAGGCCAGCTTTAGCCCATGGTGGTCTGATAGGATGCATGTATTATTTCTATCTTGCTATATCTATTGAGGCCTGTTTTATGACCAATTATATGGTCAATTTTGGAGAAACTACCATGAGGTGGTGAGAAGAAGGTATATCCTATTGTTTTAGGATGGAGTGTTCTATAAATATATGTTAAGTCCATTTGGCTCATGAGTTCTCTTAGTCTATGTCCCTGTTTAATTTCTGTTTCCATGACCTGTCAATTGATAAGAGTGGGGTGATGAAATCTCCTATTATTATTGTATGAGGTAAGTAAGGTTTCTTTTATGTAGGTAGGTGCCCTTGTATTTGGAGCATAGATATTTAGGATTGATAGTTCATCTTCATGGATTTTTCCTGTGATGAACATGAAATGTCTTTCACATCTTTTTAGATTACTTTTGGTTGAAAATAGATTTTATTCGATATTAGGATGGCTACTCCAGCTTGCTTCTCCAAACCATTTGCCTCGAATGTTGTTTTCTAGCCTTTTTTTTTTAACCTGTTGCACTTTGTTCATTTGGGGCTTTTTAAACATATTTTACAGCATGTACAATAAGTTTCTGCAAAACTTTTACAAGATTGCATGATTATAGGTGGTTACACAAAAGAACATGAGTAAATATTCTTTATAACTTTTAGGAAATGTCTGTTTAATTCACTGTACTTATTTATCTTTAAACATTCATATTTTAGGTTAGCATCTATTTTTAGGTGGAAGTATTGATTCTTTTTTTTTTATCATTCTTATCGTTCTTTTTTCTTCATCTTTATTAACTTGGGTATTTCTTATTTACATTTCCATTGTTATTCCCTTTCCCGGTTTCTGGGCCAACATCCCCCTAACTCCTCCACCTCCCCTTCTGTATGAGTGTTTACCTCCCAATCCTCCCCCCATTACTGTCCTCCCTGCAACAATCACGTTCACTGGGCTTCAGTCTTGGCAGGACCAAGGGCTTCCCCTTCCATTGGTGCTCTTACTAGGTGATTCATTGCTACCTATGAGGTTGGAGCCCAGGGACAGCTCATGCATAGTCTTTGGGTAGTGGCTTAGTCCCTGGAAGCTCTGGTTTGTCGGCATTGTTGTTCATATGGTGTCTCAAATCCCTTAAAGTTCTTTCAGTCCTTTCTAAGATTCATTGAAGGGGTTAGCGTTCTCAGTTTAGTGATTTAATGATGGCCATCACCTATGTATTTGCTGTATTCTGGCTGTGTCTCTCAGGAGAGATCTACATCCGGTTCCTGTCGGCCTGCATTTCTTTGCTTCATCCATCATATCTAGTTTGGTGCCGGTATATGAATGGGACACATGTGGGGTAGGCTCTGAATGGGTGTTCCTTCTGCCTGTGTTCTAAACTTTGCCTCCCTATTACCTCCTAAGGGTATTCTTGTTCCCCTTTTAAAGATGAAGTGAAACATTCGCAGTTTGGTCATCTTTCTTGAGGTTCATGTGTTCTGTGCATCTAGGGTTATTCGAGCATTTGGGCTAATATCCACTTATCAATGAGTGTATACCATGTGTGTTTTTCTGTGATTGGGTTATCTCACTCAGGATGATATTTTCCAGTTCCATCCATTTGCCTTTGAATTTCGAAAAGTCATTTTTTTTGATAGCTGAGTAATATTCCATTGTGTAGATGTACCACATTTTCTGTATCCATATATCTGTTGAAGTGCATCTGGGTTTTTTACAGGTTCTGATTATTATAAATAAGGCTCCTACGAACATAGTGGAGCATGTGTCTTTATTATATTTTCGGGCATCTTTTGGGTATATTCCCAAGAGAGGAATGGCTGTGTCCTCAGTTAGTTCAATGTCCAATTTTCTAAGGAACCTCCAGACTGATTCCCAGAATGGTTGTACCAGTCTGCAATCTCATGAAAAATGGAGGAGTATTCCCCTTTCTCCACATCCTTGCCAGTATTTGCTGTCACCTGAGTTTTTGATCTTAGCCATTCTGACTGGTGTGAGGTGAAATCTCAGGGTTGTTTTGATTTGCATTTTCCTTATGACTAAACATGTTGAACATTTCTTTAGGTGTTTCTCAGCCATTCGGCATTCTTCAGCTGTGAATTCTTTGATTAGCTCTGAACCCCATTTTTAATAGGTTTATTTGTCTCCCTGCAGTCTAACTTCTTGAGTTCTTTGTATATTTTGGATGTAAGCACTCTATCTGTTGTAGTATTGGTAAAGATCTTTTCCCAATCTGTTGGTTGCTGTTTTGTCATAACAACAGTGTCCTTCACTTACAGAAGGTTTGCAAGTTTATGAGATCCCATTTGTTGATTCTTGATCTTAGAGCATAAGCCATTGGTGTTTTGTTCAGGAAATTTTCTCCAGTGCCCATGTGTTCAAGATTCTTCCCCAATTTTTCTTCTGTTAGTTTGAGTGTATCTGGTTTGATGTGGAGGTCCTTGATCCACTTGGACTTAACCTTTGTACAGGGTGATAAGCATGGATCGATCTGAATTATACATGCTGACCTCCAGTTGAACCAGCACCATTTGCTGAAAATGCTATCTTTTTTCCATTGGATGGTTTTGGCTCCTTTGTCAAAAATCAAGTGACCATAGGTGTGTGAGTTTTTTTCTGGGTTTTCAATTCTATTCCACTGGTCTATCTGTCTGTCTCTGTACCAATACCATGCAGTTTCTATCACTATTGCTCTGTAATACTGCTTGAGTTCAGGAATAGTGATTTCCCCGGAAGTTCTTTTATTGTTGAGGATAGTTTTATCTATCTTGGGTTTTTTGTTATTCCAGATGAATTTTCAAATTGTTCTATCTAACTCTCTGAAGAATTGGATTTGTATTTTGATGAGAATTGCACTGAATCTGTAGATCACAATTGGTAAAATGGCAATTTTTACTATATTAATCCTGCCTATCCATGAGCATGGGAGATCTTTCCATCTTCTAAAATGTTCTTCAATTTCTTTCTTCAGAGACTTGAAGTTCTTATCATATAGATCTTTCACTTGCTTGGTTAAAGTCACACTGATGTATTTTATATTATTTGGGACTATTATGAAGGGTGACGTTTCCCTAATTTCTTTCTCAGCTTGTTTCTCTTTTATGTAGAGGAAGGCTACTGATTTATTTGAGTTAATGTTATACCCAGGCACTTTGCTGAAGGTGTTTATCAGGGTTAGTAGTTCTCAGGTGGAACTTTTGTGATGACTTAAATATACTATCATATCTTCTGCAAATAGTGATATTTTGACTTCTTCTTTTCCAATCTGTATCCCTTTGATCTCCTTTTGTTGTCTGATTGCTCTGGCTAGACCTTCAAGAAGTACATTGTATAAGTAGGGAGTGAGAGGGCAGCCTGGCAAGTCCCTTATTTTAGTGGGATTACTTCATGTTTCTCTCCATTTAGTTTAATATTAACTATTAATATTTAATATTAGTTTGCTGTATATGGCTTTTACTGTGTTTAGGAATGGGCTTTGAATTCCTATTCTTTCCAGGACTTTTATCATGAAGGGGTGTTGAATTCTGTCAAATGCTTTCTCAGCATCTAATGAAATGATCATGTGGTTTTTATCTTTCAGTTTGTTTATATAGTGGATTATGTTTATGGTTTTCCACATATTAAACCATCCATGCATGCCTGGGATGAAGCCTACTTGATCATGATGGATGATTGTTTTGATGTGCTCTTGGATTCGGTTTGCCATAATTTTATTGAGTATTTTTGTGTCAATATTCATAAGGGAAATTGGTCGTAAGTTCTCTTTGTTCGGTCTTTGTGTGGTTTAGGTATAAGAGTAATTGTGGCTTCATAGAAGGAATTCGGTAGCACTCCATCTGTTTCAATTTTGTGAAATAATTTGGATAATATTGGTATGAGGTCTTCTATGAAGGTCTGATAGAATTCTGCCCTGAACCTGTCTGGACCTGGGCTCTTTTTATTTGGGAGACCTTTAATGACTGCTTCTATTTCGCTAGGATTTATGGAGTTGTTTAAATGGTTTATCTGTTCCTGATTTAACTTTGGTACCTGGTATCTGTCTAGGAAATTGTCCATTTCCTGAAGATTTTCAAGGTTTGTTGAATATAGGATTTTGTAGTAGGATCTGATAATTTTTTGAATTTCCTCTGATTCTGTAGTTATGTCTCCCTTTTCGTTTCTGATTTTGTTAATTTGGACATACTCTCTGTGGCCTCTCGTTAGTCTGGCTAAGGGCTTATCTATCTTGTTGACTTTCTCAAAGAACCAACTTTTGGTTCTGTTGATTCTTTCTATGGTCCTTTTTGTTTCTACTTGGTTGATTTCAGCTCTGAGTTTGATTATTTTCTGCCTTCTACTCCTCCTGGGTTTATTTGCTTCTTTTTGTTCTAGAGCTTTTAGGTGTGCTTTCCAGCTGCTGATATTTGTTCTCTCCTTTTTCTTTCTGCAGGCACTCAGAGGTATGAGCTTTCTTAGCACAGGTTTCATTGTGCCCCACAATTTGTTTATGTTTTACCTTCATTTTCATTAAATTCTAAGACATCTTTAATTTCTTTTTTTATTTCTTCCTTGACCAGGTTATCATTGAGTAGAACATTGTTCAACTTCCATGTATATGTGGGCGTTCTTCCTTTATTGTTATTGAAGACCAGCTTTAGCCCATGGTGGACTGATAGAACACACGGGATTATTTCTATCTTTCTGTATGTGTTGACACTTTTTATGATCAATTATATGATCAATTTTGGAGAAAGTACCATGAGGTGGTGAGAAGAAGGTATATCCTTTTGTTTTAGGATAGAATGTTCTATAAATATCAGTTAAGTCCATTTGGCTCATAACTTCTCTTAATCTGTCTATGTCTCTGTTTAATTTCTGTTTCCATGATCTGTCCATTGATGAGAGTGGGTTGTTGAAATCTCCTACTATTATTGTGTGAGGTGCAATGTGTTCTTTGAACTTTAGTAAGGCTTCTGTATGTAGGGGCCCTTGTATTTAGAGCATAGACATTTAGGATTGAGAGTTCATCTTGGTGGATTTTTCCTTTGATGAATATGAAGTGTCCTTCCTTATCTTTTTTGTTGACTTTTAGTTAAAAATCAATTTTATTCAATATTAGAATGGCTACTCCAGCTTGCTTCTTCAGACCATTTGCTTGGTCAGTTGTTTTCCAGCCTTTCATTCTGAGGTAGTGTCCGTCTTTGTCTCTGAGGTGTGTTTCCTGTAGGCAGCAGAATGCAGGGTCCTCATTGCATATCCAGTTTGTTAATCTACGTCTTTTTATTGGAGAGTTGAGACCAATGATGTTGAGAGATATTAAGGAATAGTGATTATTGCTTCCTGGTATATTCATATTTGTATGTGAGATTATGTTTGTGTGCTTTTCTTCTCTTTGTTTTGTTCCCAGATGACTAGTTTCTTGCTTTTTCTAGGGCATAGCTTGACTCCTTATGTTGGGCTTTACCATTTATTATCCTTTGTAGCGCTGGATTTGTAGAAAGAAATTGTGTAAATTTGGTTTTGTCATGGAATATCTTGGTTTCTCCATCTATGTTAATTGAGAGTTTTGCTGGATACAGTAACTCGGGCTGACATTTGAGTTCTCTTAGGGTCTGTGTGACATCTGTCCAGGATCTTCTGGCTTTCATAGTCTGGTGAGAAGTCTGGTCTGATTTTGATAGGTCTGACTTTCTATGTTACTTGATCTTTTTCCCTTCTTTTAATATTCTTTCTTTATTTTGTGCATTTGGTGTTTTGACTATTATGTGACAGAAGGACACATAATTTCTGGTCCAATCTATTTGGAGTTCTGTAGGCTTCTTGTATGTTTATGGGCATCTCTTTCTTTACATTAGGGAAGTTTTCTTCTATGATTTTGTTGAAGATATTTACTGGTCCTTTGAGCTTGGTGTCTTCACTTCTTCTATACCTACTATCCTTAGGTTTGATCTCTTTGAGTCCTAGATTTCTTGTATGTGTTGGACCAGAATCTTTTTCCGTTTTACATTATCTTTGACGGTTTTGTTGATGATTTCTATGGAAGCTTCTGCTCCTGAGATTCTCTCTTCTATCTCTTGTATTCTGTTGGTGATGCTTGTATCTACAGCTACTTGTCTCTTCCTTTGGTTTTCTATATCCAGGGTTGTCTCCCTTTGTGCTTTCTTTATTGCTTCTATTTCTATTTCTAATTCCTTCACCTTTTTGATTGTGTTTTCCTGGAATTTTTTTCAGGGATTTTTGTGATTCCTCTCTGTAGGCTTCTACTTGTTGATTTCTGTTTTCCTGTGTTTCTCTAAGGGAGTTCTTTATGTCTTTCTTGAAGTCCTCCAGCATCATGATCAAAAGCACATCATCATGTGATTTTAAATCTATATCTTGCTTTTCTGGTGTGTTTGGATATTCAGTGTTTGCTTTGGTGGGAGAATTGGGCTCCAATGATGCCATGTAGTCTTGCTTTCTGTTGCTTGGGTTTCTGAGCTTACCTCTCACATCAGATTTTCTCTGGTGTTACCTTGTTCTGCTATTTCTGACAGTGGCTAGACCATCCTATAGGCCTGTGTGTCAGGAGTGCTGTAGACCTGTTTTCCTGGTTTCTTTCAGACAGTTATGGGAACAGAGTGTTCTGCTTTCAAAGGCGTGTAGTCTTTCCTGTTTACTGGTCTTCAGGTCTTCCTGTGGGCGTATGTCCTGAGTCCACCAGGCAGGTTACTTGGAGCAGAAAAGTTGGTCTTGCCTCTGGTCCCAGGGCTGAAGTTGCTCCTGGGGGCTGCTTTTAAGCTCTCTGTGAGGGCAGCAACCAGAAGGGCTTGCCCTGCCTTTTCCTGGGCCCCTGTGCACAGGGGGCCCGGATGGCATTAGGTGTTTTCCTCGGAGTCAAAAATGTGGGCAGAGTGTAGTCTCTTCTGGCTTCCCAGGTGTGTCTCCCCCTCTGAAGGTTTAGCTCTCCCTCCCAAAGGATTTGGGTTCAGGGAGCTGTTGACCAGGTCCCTTCAGATCTGGGTGTTGTCTGTACCACTGGGGACCTGGCGCTTGAGTGCCCCTATCTTCTGGTTCCCAGAGGCTCTACACAGTTAGCAATTGTTCTTGTAATTATAAAATTTTTTATTACCCTTGAATATATACATACAATAAGAGATCAGGCGGCAGAAAGTTTCTCTTTATTCCTTATTGATGAAGATAATAGTTTTGAAAAGTTCATTGACATTGACAATGTTTGGATGACCACTAGGTGACTTTATGTGTCCTCTTTTCTATCCTCACAGACATGCAGCACTCAGTATCACTTTTTACAAAGAAAACCCCAAGAGATATCCATGATAATTATTTCCAAACTTCTCATTATTTTCAGAACACAAAATAGATGACATGGGATACCCATGGGACAATTTCAGGAAGGATAATTGGTCAGGCTTAGGTGGAAAATTGTTTCTACTAAACATCCGTGTCTTCATAAGCATACTTCAGATGGGAAGAAAATCTGACTAAAGAGAAAATTGTGATGGTAAGTCCTTTTACAAATATCCATTCTGTGTTGTATTGAAATATTTTTCTTTGCCTTTTTCAACTCTAGGGGCCAATATATTTTCCTCACCCTCTCCCATTTTATGAGTTCTCATGTCTGTATCAGATGATCATCCATTTTTATCAGATAATCCATAAAACAGTAAACAGTTAACATTGTAAACTATTCCCTTCAACTTAACCAAATGTTTTTAATTGAGATAACATAGTTTATAAGAAATATTTCAGTACAGAAATCACAAAATTGATAGCAATCTGAGTAAGAAGAGTCATAATACATTAGTATTGTAGAAGTCAGATTTTAAAAATCTGAAAATTAGTATCTCAGGAAAAGAGTTAACATCTCCTAGGAATGTGGTCCCTAATTCGTTGTTAACGATACACTGGTCAGAACAGATTTAACGTACAATAACAAAATTGGAAACAACAGGTTGTATGTGTGTAAGTGTGTGTGTGTGTGTGTGTGTGTGTGTGTGTGTTGTGTGTGTATGTATTGTATGTAAGTACATAGACATTTAGTAATAATAAAATTTCAAAGAAAAAGAGTCATCAACTTGAGTAGTGGTACTGGAATGGTTTAGGGAGGGGAAAGGGGAAAGTGATATAAGTTTACTTCAGTAAAAGCACATTTAATAAGTAATATTAACCTTGCTTCCCTAAAACCAAACAAAAAAAAACCAGACAGACAGACAAATAAACAGACTAAAACACAACAACAACCTTCCTGCTAGCAAAGACACCTATTACAAGTTACTAAAGTATCACTCTATCGGTCATCAGTATCTATCACTTAGTATCTATTAAGTTGTGTGAATATGACTACATTTGTAAATATTTACATAAGTACAAATACTGAGACAATTACAAAGTTTAGCACTTTGAAAAAAAGCAATCAATAAGGGAAAAACATTACACATAGAAGAAAATTGTTTCTACACCCAAAGAAATGACAATTCAGTTTGTTTCCTTTCAGTATTTTTTATTAATATAAAAGACAACATTAGAATTTCTAGTCATTTAAAGGCAAACATTACTGAGATATTTAATAGATTATAGTTTTTCATAAGGTTTTGTAAAAATACTGGTAGTTCCTAGGCAAGAGAAGAGCAAAGTATTTGTTAAATTCCTGACAATCAATTTGCATGTTAAAATGCTTGTTAAAGCACATCAATAGGTTATCCAGGACCAAAATTATCAGCAGTTACAAAATATATACATGCATATTATATATATATATATATATATATATATATATGTGTGTGTGTGTGTGTGTGTGTGTGTGTAACATTTACAGACTGAGCAGGTTATACTTAAGAATAAATATGTATATACATATACATATATACACTTGTTTATAGAAACAATTACTGAAAAAGAGGCCATGAATTAGAAAGACACATGGAGGAGATTTATTGAACGATTTGTAGTGAAGTAAGGGAAGGGGGAAATGATGTATTAATACGAATCTCAAAACATAAAAGAAATAATTTAACCAAATCAAGTCAAATGTTATATTAGAAGTAATGTGAAAAAAATCGAAATTATTAAGGAAAACAAGCTCATTGCTGTAGAACCAGGGTATCCTTAGATATTGGGTAAACCCTTGTAAGGTGCATGCATTTACTTATATGCTGCCATGCATCTATGGCAGATGGATGTGTTAGCTGATGACATCAAAACTTTTTTTCATTCTCACTGTACCTTTCTGAGTCCTCAAAACAGGAAATAATGCAAATAATTCTGATGATCTCATTGTTCATCTGCCGTGTTATTCCCCCGCTAGAGTTTTTAAGAGATTAAAAGATGCTAAGACTCACAAGATGAACTCACCAAGGGAATTACTGAATGCAAGAGAAAATAGAGAATGGTTATCTACCATCCAGCTTTAATATTGTCCATTCAATCTGTATAAGCACAGTTTTTGTGCTTTGAGTTTAATAATTGTTGCTCATGATAGTATAACTTCACATTCAACAAAGGCTGACAGTCAAAGAACAACTATGCTTACATATTTATGTAATTTATTCTGTTCTGTAAAGCAGCATAGATGTTCAGTAGGGAACTAACATAATGAGAACATATACTGAAAATACATTGATGACAGATGATACATTATTCATATTAAGAAACTACAAGATTTAAAAGCCTAAGGATTTACAATATCTTGTAGTTGCAAAATATATAAGTTGATGTAAATTAAAACCCATATTTTCTAGTGCTAAGATTGAACTAACTGGCTACTATAGCTCAGATTTGACTATGGTTGCCTTGTTCTTTGGTAAATCCACTCCTAAAGATACTTATAATGGTATTTTGAGAATCAGTTTAGTTGAGTAAACAAATTCTATGGTATATTTGTTTCAATATGCTATCTGTGTATATCTTATAGGCATTCTGTATGCTTCCCCACTGAGGTTTTCTCAAAAGGTATTTTAGAGCTTTAAGCTTAAATTCTGATTTATCAATGTCATAGATAATCGTTTACTAATGTTCCCTGCAAGAGTAGTGCACAGTTCCAAAAATTGGTTTCATCCTGTCTGACCATAATTTCTGAACTTCAGTGCAATTCCTCATAAGTTTCTGAGTTTATAGGTCAACTTTTTATAGAATATCATAAATGCTACTAACTCAGACCGTTTAATTAGAGAACACATTTTTATGGTTTCATACTATTTTCTTTCTCATTGCTTTACTCTGAAGTGAATTTCCTGAGAGAGGATGTATATAACAGTCACACCAGATGCTTCTTTTCTTGAAAAGTTGCTCTGGACTCATGATTTACATTGAGCTACAAAGTCATACATACATAGATTAGATTTCCCTTTACATTTATGTATTTTTATTCAGGCAAGTTTCTATGTGGGTGTCTAATTTTGCAAATGAAGTAACCTACCTCCTAACTTCCAGTTGATAATCTTTCTTTCTTTGTAGGTTATTTATAAGGACACACTGAAAAAAATGCATGGAGAAAATCAGACTGTGGTTTCAGAATTTATATTCTGGGGACTTGCCAACTCAAAGAATCTTCAGGTCTTATTCTTTTTGATATTCTTAATGCTTTATCTGCTCATTGTGTCTGGAAATATTGTCATCCTGATATTAATAACCACTGACCCCTATCTGCATTCTCCCATGTACTTCTTGTTGGCCAACCTGTCTTTTATTGATATGTGGCTCTCCTCAAACACCACTCCTAAGATGATCACAGACTTTCTTCGGGAAAACAAGACTATTTCTTTTGCAGGATGTATGTCCCAGGTCTTTTTTTCCCATTGCATTGTTGGAGCAGAGATGGTATTGTTGGTGGTAATGGCTTATGATCGCTATGTGGCCATCTGCAAACCACTCCACTATTTCACCATCATGAACCTGAAGCGATGCACTGGGTTGGTGTTGGCTTCCTGGACAGTTGGCTTTATTCATGGTATAAGCTACGTGTTAGTGGTTATGCAGCTACCTTTCTGTGGTCCCAACAAAATAGACAGCTTCTTCTGTGACATGCCACTGGTAATCAAGCTAGCCTGCATGGATTCACATGATTTAAATACTTTAATGAATGCTGAATGTGGTGTTCTGGCTGTAACGTTCTTTGTAGTGTTGCTTATTTCCTACACTTACATCCTTATCACTGTTCACCAGAGTTTGAATGTTGGAGCTTTGAAGGCTTTGTCCACATGCAGTGCACATATCACAGTGGTGATGGTCTTTTTTGTGCCCTGCTTCTTCATCTATGTGTGGCCCCTCAGTATCACCTGGTTGGACAAATTTTTTGCTGTGTTTTATTCTGTTTTTACACCTCTCCTAAACCCAGCTATTTATACACTGAGAAATAAAGAGATGAAAAATGCTATGAAAAGATTCATTGGCAAATTTCTGGGTGCCATGGGAAATTCCTAATAGCTAAATGTCAACTTATTTCTTCACACAATAAGACTGACTACATTAAAAAGCTTTAAAACCTGAAAATATTATTTTCATTTAAAATTTTACCAGCTTTACATAGATACATAAATTCATGTCTTGAAAAGAATATGACATTTACTGATCAAATATTAGGTAATTGGGAATCCTTCCCTTTAAAATATAAATATGCATGCTTTTTCCACCAAAATGTATTCAAACTATACTTTCATGTTTTTAATAGAGTCATTTTTGACCAAACTCACATGTTTAAAATTATGAATAAAATATTAGTAATTTTTAGATGAGTATTATTCTGCACATACCATATATTCCCCAAACTCTTAACTTCTATTGCCAAATGACTAACATCATCACTCTTGTCTTTTCTCAGCTATCTACCAAATTACAAATGGTGGTGCAGAAAAAGTTTTAAAAAGATGAAACAAAGAGATAAACTTCATAAGGAACAAAGACTAGCAGTGAAGTTTACTGTTTTGTTTTTTCAGAGGCAGATGAATAAAGTATAGTAAAACATATGAATAAATATTGATTAGGTTTCAAAGTTATCTCCATTTAGTATTAAAACATATTCCTTAAATTATTACTTAACATTGTATGGTATCCTGACATTTAATCTACATGGCTACAGTATCCATTACTTGACTAATTAAAACTATTGTATTTAATTCAGTGGTTAACCACATTAGACATTTAACAAACATATTTGTAAATATGCATATGTTGCTGTTGGTCAATGATGGTGCAGATGTGTCTAAAACAAACCATATTTTTGCTTTTCCCCTGGTTCGACCACCATATCTATGTGGAAAGTCCCTATTAATGAATAAACAGCATACTTTGTTGTCAGGCCACAGAAAAATCAACGTCAAATTGACTAAGGTTCTCCCTTTGATTTGATACCATTCATTGTACTATAAGTTACTCAGAACACTAGGAATGAAAAGAATTCAATGGACTTACCCAACACTGGAACTTGCATGCAAAAACACAAAACTATGTGGCAAGATATGTCCAGTACTATACCCGTACATGGCTGTAGTCTAAGGGGAACCAACAAGTTTTTTATGCCTCTTCCACAGGAGATAATTTGTGCTTTGTGCTGTAAGGTTGGTTAAAACTCAAAAGCCATTCAAGCAGTTTAGTAGTTTCAGATTTTATAATTAGTTTATTTAATTCATTTGGAGTTTTTAAAGGGTGAGAGGTAAGGGTCTAATTTCATTCTTCATGTGGGCATCCAGATTTATCAACATTTGTTAAACCTCTTGATTGTTAAACCAACATTTGACTAAACCTCTCACCTGACCTAGCACATAACCCAGTTTCTATTCTAAGGTTAATTCATCTTTAAAATACACAGGTTGATATAATGCACCAATTTTTTAACTATTCTCTGTATTTCTCCAGCTGTAGAATCTGTTTGTAAAAAATTTAAAGTTAATAAACCACTATGCAACGTATCTTTCAGGGTATTTTTACCCCTTTCTATCTATGAAGTATGTCTTTTAAGTACCATTAGATCTTTCTCTAACTTCTTGTTCTGTATGATTGTATAGTATACCTGTAATGTCCTTTATGTTGTAATATGCAAAAACCTTTGATTTTACTAGAGACATATGCAGGAGCATTGACAGTTTTAATTTGTATAGGTATCCCCATAATAGCCATAGCTTCTAATAGATATATAATTACAGAACCAGCCTTTTCAGAAGTTAAAGCAGTTGCCCATTGAAATCCTGAATATGTTTCTATGGCATGGTTCACATACTTCAATTGTCTAAACTATGCAAATGAGATATATCTATTTGCCAAATTTCATTTCTTTGGATCCTTTTTGCATACTTTCTGCAGGTAATGGGGTTTGGTTGTACAAAGAGCAAGTAGGACATTTTCTTATAATATTCTTGGCTTGTTGCCAAGTGATAGAAAAATCTTTCTTCAATCCTTTGCTGTTAATATGTTGTTTCTTACGAAATTCTGAGGCTTATAGCACATTTCCTGTCAATAGCCGATCAGTTTCATTATTAACTTATGATAGAGGACCTGGTAGCCCTGTATGGGATGTGACATGTGATACACGCAAAGAATGATTTATATTTCTGGTTACTTGTAGTTGTACAAATAAAGATGTTAATTCTGAATCATCCTGAATAAGTTCAGTAGTTTCTAAATGTAAAAAAGTGTTTTCTTCTTATTAAGAGTCAGTAACTATATAAAGAGATTGAGAAACATCAATAATATAAGAATAGCATACAGCTCTGTTTTTTTAACTGAATCATAAGGACTGTGAGCCACTTTACTTATCTTCCCTGATTTATAACCTGCCTTTCCTGATATACGATAGTGTAGAATTTAGGGGCTCCAGAAATTAGTGTCCCTTTACTATATGAAGGAGAACCCAATTGAATCTTTTTAAAAACTTACGTCTCTTACTTTTGGGATATTTGTTTTAATCTTTCTCAAAAATTACTGCAAGCTCTTTGCCAATATTCATTTTCAGCCCTTAATGAGGTAATTCCAGCATTAATAAAATGGTACCACAATTTCTGCTGGTTCTATTCCTGCTAACTGACAAATTCTCACTTTTCTTTTTAGAAACAATTCAGAAATCCTTTTTACATAGGTCTTTAATTTTTTTGTTTCTCTGCTAAAATATATATTCTAATATGTCTATTTTCTGAATAAAAATTTCTATAGGAGAATTGTAGAGGACAAAAACAAAAACAAAATACAATCCTGCTTTGGATCCAAACGATTCACATATGCATCCTGTAATTCCTTTTCTTTGACAGCCGCTACATTTTCAGCTTTATCTGATAATTTTCTAGAACTATTTAAGTACTTATGTAATATTTGAAACTAATTACTTAATTCTTGAGTAGCTAATTCGATTATGGGCTATAGCCAATTAATATCTCTTAGAAAATTTTGAAAATAATTAACAGTTTGTCACTAATCTCTGATGATTTTTACTTTTAGTGGTGTAGTTTTCTATAGACCTATCATATATCCAAGATAATGAGCAGAAACTTCTTTCGGTAATTTTTTAGGAGAAATTTGTAATATCCTAGCAAGGCGAACTTTGCTTTAATTCATAAAACACTTTTTTTCCTAAAGTATTTGCATCTAAATCAGACAATAATATCATTCATATAATGATATATTTTATATTAAGAAAACTTTGCAAATTATTTCTGATGGCCGTGCTACAAAATGGATATACAAGGTAGGACTGCTTAACATTCTTTGTGATAATACTTCTATGATATCTCTTTATTTGATAACTATTATTATAAATAGGTATTGAGAAAGCAAACCTTTCCCTGTTATGCATATGCAAAGGGATTATGGAAAAGCAATCTTTTAGATCAATTACTATTAGAGGCTATGACTTAGGTATTAGAGAAGGCAATGGGATTCCTGACTGTTAAAAGAAAATTGCATGAATCATCTTATTTATGGCTTTTCAGTTTGTTAAAAGCATCCTCTATTTTCCAGATTTTTTATAAGCAATTCCATGGGTTGGTAGATTCTTCAATGTGTTGAATATTTAGTTGTTCAATTCAGAGTAGAGGTTGGGATATGTCAGCCATGCCCTGTAACAGGTAGGAACTGAGGGATGCTTCAAAAAATTTGAGTCCAGCAAAGTAGTTTGCTATATTAAATATGGACCTTAGCACCTCATCCTGGGTCTAAAACCCAACATTAACATCAACATGTCTGTTTTTATGGCAATAAAATGCTTTTTAAAAAATCACTACTCTGTATAATGACTTGATCTTGGGAATGGTGATATTTTCTTGTTATTTTTATTGTTCAATTTATTTTTAGCTATTCTGTGTTTTTGTTTTCCTATATGAGGTTGAGAATTGTCCTTCCAAGATTTGCAAAGCATTGCTTTAGACTTTTGAAAAGGGATTGTACTAAATGTGTGGATTGCTTTTGGTAGGATTGCCTTTACAATCCATGAGCATGGAAGATCATTCCATCTTCTGATACCTTTTTCAACTTCTTTCTTCAAAGATTTGAAGCTATCAACACACAAGTCTTTAACTTGATTTACTTCTGTTACCACAGAATAGTTTATATTATTTAAGACTATTGTGTAAGGTGATATTTTTATGATTTATTTACACCTCTGTTGTCATCACTGTATCAGAGGGCTACTGATTTTTATGAGTTACTTTTGTATCCATATTCTTTGCTGAATGTGTTTGTTAATTGTAGAAGTTCTCTGGTTGCACTGTTATTGTCATTTATGTATACTTACACAATCTTTAAAAAAAGATAATTTGGCCACTGTCTTTCCTACTTGTATCCAAATAAATGTAGATAGAACAATTCCTTATTTTTCTATACTCACAGTTACTAGCCCAATCATCATCAAAATGACTTCCTTCAGCAACTGATTAGAATAGATATAGACACTCAGAGTCAAACATCAGTCAATTACTTTTTAATTCAGCCTTGCATTCAGTACACAGGCAAAATAACATATGCTTTGTCAGAATTAAAAAGAATGGTTTATATGCCAGGGAGATGAGTCCCTTGTAATCCTTTAAAACCTCATGAACCATTTGGTTCCCTCTTCATATTATTGCTGGTGTTCTGGTTTGTGAACTCCCACTAGAATAGTCTGGTCTGACGTCTATAACATTCCAGGGAGTTTGTATCCAAAGTTCTAAATTCTGCAGTTCAGTTTCTAAAGAATAACTACATGTTGATGGTGACCGGTGATGGCCTTACCTCTCAGTTCCAATTTTTCTATAATAAGCAATTTCTCAGTGCTTATATAATGTATATTAAATATATGTATATCTCAGTATTATTATAGTACATATTATAAAATATATAACAAAAGCAAATTAAAATTGAAGAATTTGAGTCATGTATTGATAAAACACTCCATCATGGAAAAAAGGCCATGATGGAACAAGCATGGCATAACTGGCTGTACTGCATCTACAGTCAGGAAGTATGGCAGAATGATTTTATTTTGTGGCTTGCATTTTCATCTTTCTTGTATATTTGTTTGTTCTTTCTGGTTTTGTGTTGTTTTTCAGTTTGTGTAACTTACTAAAGATGGTTTCATTGATACTAAGGGTGGGAATTCTACGCTCAAATAAATGTTTCTAAAACTACCCCCAAAGATATAGTCAAATATGTGTTTCCATAATGAATCTAAATTTCATTATTTTGATAACAAAGATTAACAATCATGTTTTGCCTATCATGAAATTATAGGTTTCTTACCTAACTTTCATGGCATCATTATTTTTTGAATACAAATGATTTATTTAGCATTTGTAGGTCAATCCATGGGCTAAGGAGTGGATATCCAGAACCCAGCAGCAAGGTCAGCGCAACCTCCGAGCTTCTGTTTCTGACTCCAACAGGGTGAGCACATCACCCTCTCAAACAGGGTTTTTGACATTCTGGATGATAGAGCGGCTGGTGTCATCCATAAATTCCACTCGCACCTGTGTGCACTGTCCCTGCGAACCGGTCCTGCCCAGCACTTTAGTTACCCTAGCCAGTTTGATGGGCTGCACGAGATTCGTGTCCATGATAGCCGCGATCTGGCGGAGAGTCATGGTATCATTATTATTTTTTTATTAATCAAGTATTTTTGGTGTACATTTTTTTAGTGTTAGTCTCTTTTCCTTGTTTCCGGCAACATCCCTTCCTCCCCCCCTCTTCCTGCGGTGTCTCTCCCCACCTCTCCCCCATTGCCGCCCCCGACAGTCTAGTTCACTTGGGGTTCAGTCTAGCAGGACCCAGGGCTCTTCCACTGGTGTCTACTAGGATATTCATGCCACCTATGAGGTCAGGAGAACCAGGTCAGTCCATGTATAGTCTTTTAGCAATACGTAACTGTCTA
>NC_046158.1:90212877-90267281 GCF_011064425.1 Rattus rattus | reverse complement strand
AAAAAAAAAAAAGAAAATCATCAAGGTAAAATACTGTGCAGAATTACCCAGCCTATTAAATACTTCATATGAAGCATATGGCACAGAGTCTGAGGCATAAAGACTCCAGTTCTAAATCCCCTTATCTGTGTTGATTAAGGTACTGGACACAATAACTTAGTAAACTCCTAAATGTATCCTGGAACATAAACTTTTTAATAGAGAGCTGAACTGTCACCATGATGTAATATAAATGTTTCCATTGTAACTGAGTGTTGAATTGCCTTTGATGTTTTTAATAAAGCATTTAGGATGCCTTCCTGTATTTCACAACCTGGGAGCAGAGTTTCCTCATTGCTGCCTTCATCTCCTTGTTCCTGAATGTGTAGATGACTGGATTCAGAAAAGGGGTGAGGACTGCATCAAAAATGGCAAGAAATTTGTCTAAGTGTGATGAAGGGAAGGGCCAGGTGTAAAAGAAGATTAATGGTCCAAAGAACAAAACCACTACAGTCACATGAGCTGACAAAGTAGAGAGGGCCTTGGATATGCCACCTGAAGAGTGTTTCCTAACAGTCACCAAAATGAAGATATAAGAAATGATGAGTATGAAGAAGGAGCCCACAGAGATAAGGCCACTGTTGGCTGTGACCATGAACACCAATTTATTGGTCTCTGTGCAAGCAAGTTTAATAAGCTGAGGGAGATCACAGTAAAAGCTGTCCAATATATTAGGTCCACAGAAAGGCAAGTCTACAACAAAAGCTAGTTGGGCCACTGAGTGAATAAGTCCAAGGATCCAGGATACTGCCAAAATTAAAATGCATATTTGCGGTCTCATGATGGTCAAGTAGTGAAGAGGTTTACATATGGCTACATACCTGTCAAAGGCCATGGCTATGAGAAGCACCATTTCTGTGCCCCCAATAGCATGTATAAAGAATATCTGAGTTATACAACCTCCAAATGAGATGACTTTGTGCTTTCTAAAAAGGTCATAAATCATCTTGGGTGCTGCAATAGAGCAAACTCCAAGATCAAGGAATGAGAGATTGGCCAGCAGGAAGTACATGGGGGAATGCAGGTTGGAGTCAGCAGTCACAGAGAACACAATGAGGAGGTTTCCCATCAGACTTGCCATGTAGAACATAGAAGAAAAGAGGAAGAGAATCAACTGGATTCCCCATTTATTGGAGAGTCCCAGGAACACAAACTCAGACACAACAGAGTGATTGGCTTTATCCATTGCTGTGGAAAAGAGAGTTGTATCCAACAAAACCTTTAAAAGGCAGAGAATTTAAAACACACACACACACACACACACACACACACACAAGCATTGTCTGAAGTTAGTAGCTGAATCAGTTTCAAAATATAAACAAAACATATTCCTACATAGAGCCAATACACCTCAACATAACTTCTAACTTTATTCACAGGAGTCTGTCAGTTACTCAATGGCATGAACCACTGCATATCATCTCCTCTATTCCCTAACTTTATCCAAATGCAGATTAGGAAATCTTTATGGATAAGTATTATAAAAGAACAAATAATTGACCTGAAGAAAGACTATGAACAGACTAATTAATAATAAGACATTTAATAATAAGACTCCCAGGAAATAACACACATAGAATCAATGGAATAAAGAGAATCCCCTCAGTTCCCCCAGTAGTTGCTCCTGACCATGGTGTTTCCCAATATCAAGAACTTTCTAGAGATCTTCTTTTTTTTACCCCTTTGATTGCTACAATTAGTAATCTTGTGTAATACTATTATTCTGATTAAAATGTCTCATTGTCAATCTTTTATCAAATAACATTCACTTTTTTCATGTAAATGATGAAGATAATATAGAAACCATAATGACATCCCACTTTATAGCAGTCCAGGGAAAACAAAGGGTTAGAAGACAAGATTGTAGATATATCATAGTAAGACCAGAAATGATACTTAGAATGCAGGGAAAAAAGTATGGATGATGTGAATAAAATATATAAAATTTGATTCTTACAGTAAAGTTTATTAAAAATTTCTACATAGCTGATATTAGATCATTTCCATAATGTTTTTGTCTTTCCATACTTCATTGCATGGTAAAAAGAACACTGAATTTGGAGACAGAAAAACATAATCAGGATCCAAGACCAAGTCTTTGAGAACCCAAGAAAGTTTTTTTATTTTTCTATCCCTTCTGCACTTCACTCACTGCTTGCCTTCCATTTCCTTGTCTGTAAAATTAAAGGGGCTGAGAACAGATGGTAAATAATCATCCCAAGTCTACCAATTTGGCTATTTTATAATACTAGTCTGAAACTCTTCATAATGATGTCATCCTCTTCTCTTTCAAGTTTCAGTTTGTCCATTTGTTTGGCCCTTGTTTGTACTGATTTATCTTTTATATTCTATAGAAGACATTTTCTCCAAATTATCTATGTCACATTCCCTTTGTTATACACTTAGAGAAACATTGTAAACTCACTGTATCATTTATATAGCTATTTGTGATCAATGAACAAATGCTTACTAGATGTATGCCATAAAAAATGAACACTGAATTTACTGAAGTCCTAACACATTCAGTAATTTTAAGTCTTTCATTTTACTATACACAATATAAATAATAGTAAAATATGTACCTGGTATGATATCCAAATGAGTAGTGTGTTTATATAATTTTTGTGAAGTAGAAAGGACACCGTGAGTCAGACTGATGAAGATTGTGGTCTGAAGGAAATCATAACCTATACTGGAGATTAAGAGACACATCCTGTTTTGTTTTTTGTTTTGTTTTGTTTTGCTTTGCTTTGCTTTGCATTGAGTTGTTTGCTTTGCTTTCTTTAATGCACAACTCATTTCTGAACTACAAGATTTCCTGACACAGCCAAAGAATCTCTGCAGCAGTCCATAACTGATGAGATCTCTGTGACAATAATAACCCAAACCAAACCAGAATCGGTAACAACTATTTGTATGTCACCATACATTTTTGAATACACTATCTTTTTTGATACTTGTAACTACCATAAGTAACAACATGCTATCATGTTATTTCCCCTTCATAATTAGAGCAATTAAGTCTAAGAAACTAGAAGTAACATTTCAGAACAGTGAATTATAGGAATCCTGACAGTTTGATCGGCTTCTTCAAAATATACAAAAGACTTGACATTTTCCTCATGACTAGTCCATTGTGTGCTATATCTTAGTGGCTGCCTGGCTGCTCTAAAGTGACTCACAGTATGCTCGGTCAATCTAAATGAAAGAGAAGGCAGGCTGCATTTATAAGCATCTAGGACTCTTAGTTTACTTCATATGCATCTATAATTCACTGTGACTCTAAAGTAAACACAGAGAAGAGTATGAATCTATACAATACCTGCAACACAGAGCGCTCTGGTTGTTTCCGGGCCATCATTATCTATTTCCACATGAAGTCCTTTAGAGTTTGATAGAACAGAGAGTTATTATTACTCTCTAATTCACAGTCAATTCTTATTCACGCTTATAATGCCACCTCATATTCTAGCTCCTTGGTTTTAGATCTCAAACTTAGAGTTAAACCAAGTATTTTAAATTTCTGACTTTATCTTCCTTCTCCCTAGTTTAATTTTGTCCATTAAATTAATTTTAATCCTTTTCTTTGGTGCAAGGTAATACTTAATTCTTTTCTACAGAAAACAATAGAAAAATCAATTCAGTACTGGCTTTTGCAGATGTCAGATATTGTATTCCACTAGACTATTTCTATATGTGTCCCTAGTGCTTTCAACGTTTTATTTCCAAAGACTTAAGACTTAAGTATAGTCCACCTTTCTCCTGTTAGAAGTAGGCTTGTTTCATGTATAAACATCTACATGACTGCTGCTACTATGGGACACACAGCTAATTGGACTACAGAGAAGTACTGACCAAATGATACCACAGAGACTTTAGATTGCCAATATGATCTCATTCGTGCAAAGGAATAGCTACCTACAATCCTGACAAGTCAATGGCTAAAGCTTTAAAAAAAATAGTGAGGTAACTTAAACCCAAAAGGACATGTATGAAATTATTCACTCATAAGTGGATATTAATCAAAAAATGTACCGAGTACCTAGGATACAATTCACAGAACTCAAAAAGAGTTAACTAGCACAAAGGCCCAGGTGAGGGCGCTTCAATCCCACTTGGGAGGGAGAAGAAAATTATCACAGGAAGCAGAGGGAGGGAGGGATATGGGTGGGAGAGGGGAGGAAGAGGGAAAAGGGGGAACATGATCAGTTACAGGGGGCCACAGAAGAAAAGCCCTGAGAACGAGAAGAATGAATGGAAATATGCAACCTCAGGGGGGGTGAGAGGTGGGGGGACTCTCTAGAAAGTACCAGAGACCTGGGATGTGAGAGAGTCTCAGAACTCAAAGGGACAGACTTTAGGTGAAATGCCCAACAGTGGGGAGAAGGAACTTGAAAAGTCAACCTCCAGTAAAAAGATAAGGCATCAAGTAAAGGGATGGGGTTGTCACCCACAGTCAAAATTTCTGACCCAGAATTGTTCCTGTCTCAAAGAACTGAGGGACAAAAATGGAGAAGAGACTGAGGGAAAGGAGGTCCAGTGACCAGCCCAAATTGGGGTCCATCTCGAAAGGATTCTCCAAGGGAAGCACACACATGCTATGGTGTGCTTAGACAAGAACCTAACATGCCAATGAGCTTAGCATGGCCTAGTTAGGCTAACAAGCAGCTGACTGAGACAACCATTGGACCAAAATCAGGGACCCCTGTGGTTGAATTAGGGAAAGGCTGGAACAAGCTGAGGAAGAGACTGACCCCATAGGAAGACCAGCAGTCTCAACTAACCTGAACCCCAGGGAGCTCCCCAAGACTGAGCCTCCAAGCAGGAGCATACATGGGCTGGTCCGAGGACCCTGGCACATATGTAGCAGAGGACTGCCTGGTTTGGCCTCAGTAGGAGAAGATGCACCTAACCTTTGAGAGACTTGAGGCCTCAGGGAATGGTGAGGGTTGCGGGGAAGGGTGGAGGTAGCCTCTTGGAAACAGGGAAGAAGAGGAATGGGATGAGGAACTGTGGTAGGTAGGGCAGACTGGGAGGGGGCGATGGCTGGACTGTAAGAAAAAAATAGAAGTAATAAAAAATACTCTTTAAATGAGTCGCAATGGAGTGTGTGGGAGAAAGATAAATGTATGGATGTGAAAGAACTAAAGCTTCTGAATAATAAGAGAAAGCTGACTAGACACTTAAATAAAACTATCTTATTTTTAAGTATTAATGGAGGTAGCACATGTGACCATACATATTATATACACCTGTATAATACTTAGGTTTAAAATGAAATGCCTACTCTCTCATTCATTGACTTTCCTTCCTCTAATTCTTCCACTGTGTCCCCACCTGACTTCCTCTCAAATTCATGGACTTTTTTCTTTGTTATTTTACATGCACAAACATACACACACACACACACACACACACACACACACACACACACACACACACACACAATATATAAATATAATTTTCTCAGGCTCTTTAGTGCTACTTATATGTGTATGATTTCAGGGCCGACCACTTCAGGCTTATCCATGGAAAACTCTATTTCTATATTCTCAGTATTCCTTTGTTGTCTATAGTGCTTGTCTACAGGTTATGGAATTTCCCCATTCATGTTAGCATGTTTATTGGTTTTGTATTTTCTTTCAATTCTGACATTGTTTTGTCTAGGAGATGTTTGATTTCCTGGTCCTCTGACTCTTAAAATACTTGTGTCCCCCTTTCCATGATGTTTCTTGAGTCTTAGGCACAAAGTTGTGTTGTAGGTATAGCAACTGTGGCTGGGCTCCCCATTACAATTTTTTCTTTGCATTTTGGGTAGTTTTCTGGTGTCTGTCTGTTCCTTAGGGAAGAGACTTTGATGCGTGGTGAGAACTACACTTACCTGTGACTATAATAGTAAGTATTAAGAGTCCAAATATAAATTATGATGGTTTAGTAAAATGGAGGTAGTAGCTTCTCTTCATAATCTAACTAGTCCCAGGAAGTTATCTAGGTTTACAGGACCACACATGATTTCTTTCCTTTAGAGTGGGCATTTAGTTCGATTACACAGAAATTGGCTACCACCAATATAGGAGTGCCCACTATTGGACCTTTACAAACATCAGTGAAATGCAGATTAAAACTGCTTTCAGACTCCATATCAACCTAATCAGATTGGCCATCATCAGGAGTACAAACAACCAAAAGCTTTGAAGTATATTTCAGAAAGTAAAATCATTAAACACTGCTGGTTGAAGTGTTCAGTACTGCAGTCAGTTTGGAAATGAATCTGGTGACATATCAAGAACACAGAAATAGATCTACTACAGAAATATGCCCTTCTATACCACTCCTAAGCATCATCCATAGAACCTTATCACACGAACAAGAAACTTTTATAAATTCATGTTCTGTGCAACAAATGCAACTTAGTTCTGCTGAGCCCCCAGTGTTTCTGGAAAAAACTGGAGAAGAGCAGGGCCATAGGAAGATTCTTTTAAAAAGTGGACTCATACTGAATGATAGCAGAACAGAGCTCGGGTATGCAGAGATTGGTGAAAATACAGATGGCGACCATGCTCCATGCTATAGCCAGAAACCATATGGGAAGTCCATGTTTGTGCTCCTGCTGACTATAAAAAAGGGCAAGGAAGCTTCTTTTGCTGTGGTATGGGTAACCGCAGACTCATAGTTGAGAATGAGAGACATAGAAGGTCTCTGTGACAGCCTCTTTCCCCAAGCCTCCCAAAAAGGAAATAGTCTAGATGAGAAGCCACTGGGGAGAACTCTTAAAATTTGTGATCAGGATGCTGATCTTCATAGTTGATGGCTTCTGGCAGGTGTAGGGTATGAGAAGGACTCAGTATTCTTTAAGGAGCTAGCCACTGGGAATTTGACTATGCTCCAGTGAATATATGGGCAACATAAATTAAACTTCCTATTTTTTGTATGTGTGTTTTGAGGATAGTCATAAAGGTTGAGTACTGGGGTAGACCTGGGAGAACTAAGAAATGAATGGGATTGGGTTTTGTTATGTGAAATTTCCAAATAATCAATAAAACAGTAAGTTAAAAAAAGAAATATATATGTGTGTTTGGGTATGTGTGTGCATGTGTGATTTTATGAGATAATATCCCTTCTTACTAAGTATAAGACAAAATAACGTGTATACATATGGTGTCTCTGTGTGTGTGCATGTGTGTGTGTGTGTGTGTGAGAGAGAGAGAGAGAGAGAATAAGCATATCAAAATAAGCAAAGAAATAATTTTCTCAGAAACTGATTAACAAAGAACTTCTATGCTCAGTTAAGGCTGTTCAAAGTTCAAATGTTTAAGAATTTGGCTATAACCTATTAGCTTGCTGAATACTCTCATCATTGCCATTTTCATTTCTTGGTTCCTCAATGTATAGATCACTGGGTTCAGAAAGGGAGTGACAATTGCATCAAATATAGCCAGAAATTTATCTAGGTGTGTATAAGAAGACGGCCATGTATAGAAAAAGATCACAGGACCAAAGAATAAAACCACTACAGTAACATGAGCTGAAAGTGTAGACAGAGCCTTGGAAGAACCACTTGAAGAGTGTTTCTGAACAGTAAATATGATGACAATATAGGAAATGATCAGTATGAAGAAAGAGCCCACAGACATGAATCCACTATTGATTGAGACCAGTAATTCCAATTTGTATGTATCTGTGCAAGCAAGTTTGATGAACCGGGGAAAGTCACAGTAGAAGCTGTCCAACACATTTGGTCCACAGAATGGTAAGTTTACTACAAAAACCAGTTGAACCAGAGAATGCATAAGGCCAACCACCCAGGCAGCCACTGAAAACAAGATGCACATCCGTGGGCTCATGATGGTCAGGTAATGGAGAGGCTTACATATGGCCACATATCTGTCAAAGGCCATGGCTATGAGTAAAACCATTTCCACACCACCAATAACATGGATGAAGAAGATTTGAGTAACACAACCTCTAAAAGAGATGACTTTATGCTTTCTGAATAGGTCACAAATCATCTTCGGGGAAGTAACAGAAGAAATACCCAAGTCAATAAAAGAGAGGTTAGCCAACAGAAAGTACATAGGAGAGTGTAAGTGAGGGTCAGATGCCACAGTGAAGACAATGAGAGAGTTTCCCATCATGCTTGCCACATAAAATATGGAGGAGAACACAAAAAGGATTAGTTGGATATCCCAAGAATTGGTGAGTCCCAGGAACACAAACTCTGACACCACAGACTGATTCATACTTCCCATCAGCTTGTGGGCAATGTTACCTGAAAGAGGAAATGAGAGAAATTGAAAGTTTCAATTGGGTCAGTAGAAAAGGAGAATCTCCAAGTTATGAAATCCTACTTTTGCTTCAACATTACAACTAACATGGAGTCAAACAGAGATATCAACAAATGCTGAACATTAGCAATCACAAGATGGTTACAGACAAAAACCACACTGAACACGTGTGAAAAGATGTTTGTAAACATAAAATAAAAAGATGACAAGGTTGAATGTCTCTAACGAGATGATATCAGGAGCTAGAAAGATGCTTCACCTGTTAAGAGTACTTGCTATCTTCCACTGGACCCAGGTTGGGTTACCAGCATGCACGTTGAGCAGCTTATAGCTACCTGTAATTCCTAGTTCAGAGTATCTGTACTTTTGAATGACCTCCACAGGCACCTGCCCATACATTGCATATATATATATATATATATATATATATATATACATATATATATATATACAAATACACATAAAATTTTTTAAATAAATCTCTTAAAAGAAGGTATCATTATAAATTCTTTGTGAGAATATAAATTAAATCTATTACAAAATAATGGAGTGTTTTCAAAGTTTTTTTTCTTGTTGATTATTTATTCTTGGAGCAGAAATTGTATGTCTCAGTGAGTCACAATATAATTAAAATCATTGTACAATTAACATCTTTTAAAAAGTAAAAATTTGAAATTTTAATCATCATACACATGTAGCTTAGAAAAGGCTTATTTTTAAAAACAGACCCAGTAGCAAGTTTTATTTAGTACTGTATTCTACTCAATCTGAGATATTCAGCCTTTCAAATATTATTGATTTTTGTTAGGCTTAGAACAGCTAGCATTTTTTTTTATTAACTTGAGTATTTCTTATTTACTTTTCTTCCTTTTTTTTTTTTTTTTCCTTCGGAGCTGGGGACCGAACCCAGGTCCTTGCACTTGCTAGGCAAGCTCTCTACCACTGAGCTAAATCCCCAACCCCTTCTTATGTACATTTTAGTGTTATTCCCTTTCCGGTTTCGGGCAAACATCCTAATCCTCCCTCCCTTCTTTATGGTGTTCCTCCCCACCCCTCCCCCATTGCCGCCCTCTCCCCAACAGTCTAGTTCACTGGGGGTTCAGTCTTAGCAGGACCCAGGGCTTCCCCCTCCACTGGTGCTCTTACTAGGATATTCAATGCTACCTATGAGGTCAGAGTCCAGGGTCAGTCCATGTATAGTCTTTAGGTAGTGGCTTAGTCCCTGGAAGCTCTGGTTGCTTGGCATTGTTGTACATATGGGGTCTCGAGCCCCTTCAAGCTCTTCCAGTTTTATAGCACAATGGATCTCCATTTGTCTACCATATATAAAACCATGAGCTTAATCCTCAATAGTACAAAACAAAAAGTGAAGTGCACAGATTGCAGGGGGGAAGAGAAGAGAGGAGAGGACAGATGAAGAGACAAGAGGAGAGGAGGGGGAGAATGGAGAGGAAAAAGAGAAGGGGAGGGGAGAGTGATGAGAGGAGAGGAGAGAAGAGGGAGAAGGAGAGGAAGGGGAAGTAGGGATGGGAGGGGAAAGGAGGCGAAAGAAAGGGAGAGGAGGAGAGGAGAGGGAGAGGGGAGAGGAGAGGAGAGAGGGAGAGGGAGGAGAGGAGAGGAGAGGAGAGGAGAGGAGAGGAGGGAGAGAGGAAAACAGAAGAGCTACAGAAGATTTAAAATCTATCATATGATTGAGAAATCCTCACCTATAGTGTATATATTCAGAAGAAATGACATTATTAAGAAATATTTTTATCTTAATATTATTATTGTAACATTATCCATAAAAATTATATGCGCATAATTTGCCTTCTTTGATAGATGCATGTAGAATGTATGCACATACCCTCATCCCTGACTATTCTTCACCTTTAAAAGAAAAAGTTCCATATTCTGTAATTACATGAACAAACCTGGAAGTCACCATAGTAAGTGAAAATCAGGTCATGGAAACTTAGTTATGGAAATATCTCAAAGGAAATGGAACCTAAAGAAGCCAGGAAGAGAAAGGAGAAACATTTACATAGACTATCATAGGAGGCATAAGTTCAAGCCAGACAAATTCCTAGCACTGAGAAGGGGAAATTGGCACAACATACTGTACCTAATCAAGAAGCTATTTTAAATTCATACTTGCTGAGAGAGGCTTAGTTTTGTCCAGTGGAATAGCACTTGTAAAATCAGCCACACTTCAAGGTAAGCCCCGTGCTCAGAAGTCCGTCAACACAAAATTCACTCATATTTTTGTGTGTTTTTTGTTTGTTTGTTTTGATTTTCTTCATTTTCTTTCTGGTATTTTTGTCTTTTATGTTTGTTTGATTTGATTTTTTTTTTTTTTAGAGAAAGAGAATTCTAAATTGGGAAAGTAGTATATTGAGGAGGTTTTGGGAATAATTGTGGGGAGGAAAGAGTATGATCAGAATATAAAGTATGAAAAATATTAAGTAAAAAATGCCAAAAATAAGCTATACTCATAGAAGAAGAAAATATGATGCATCATAAGCATGTTATGTGGGGAAAGGGAATGTATTTGTCAAAGGAGAAAAATAGTAAGTTAACCAAGGTGAGGAATTCCTAAAGATTTTGCACAGCATGGTGACTGTGGTTAAAATTGGCACTATGTCATAAATATGAATATTGCCAAGTAGATTTTCAATGTTCTTATCATGAATATGTATGTGAGGTAAGTATTATTTAGGATCTTTTAGTCAAACAATAATGTTCACATGTATTTAAAAATCTCATTAACACCATGAATATGCCCAAAAATTTGATAATTAAACTTCTATAAAAGTTGAAAGTGCTTTCATGCTTATACTCTCTGATTGTGATCATATACGGAAGATGGTAACAGTTGTGGTGCAATTTATGCTCCATGGATATTTCTAAATTTAATAGCCTTCACAGTTCCCAATTATAAAGATATTTCTTATGTGATAGATCAGTCAACATAGAAAGTATTAATTAAAACCTAAGTTCTTTCAGCTTTATTTAAAGACTAATCTATAACCTGGTTCTATCAAAAAACAAAAAAGTTTATATCTTTCAATACTGTATCCATGCTGAAATTATAGAGCTTATTCTAATATATAAGCCCTTACTTCATCCTATCTCAAAATAAAAGTTTAACTTCAAGGTTTATCAAATGTTAACCATAACCATAACATCTTCCTTTACATCATTTATATCATCAGCATGTTTTAGTTGAGTTAACTAGATTTAAAATTCATTCTCCAAATATAGGTGTATTCATATACATTTCCTTTCTTTGAAACAATAAAAAAAGGGTCTTCAGAGAAGGATAAGTCTATGAAATGTCTGGTGCACTGGTGTGCATCATGTTAGGTACACAAATTGTGAGTATTGAGAAATGTGTCTCGCAATCTGGCATTACAATAAAACTCATATATCAAAATTTACAATTTTCCAGGACATCAGTACATGAAGCCTAGGGATAAATGTAATTACTATCTTAGAATGTATTCCACATGATCTAGATGCTTAAACCTCTCAAAGACAGAATGACATGGCAGCATTTTGTCCATAATTTTATGAAAATATTTATCATATTATATTGTAGTATTAGTTTCATTTAGAGAGGCAACAGCATAGAAGACAGCATCTAGGCTTTGGATTCAAGACTCATGATTAAGTTCATGGTTCAGCCAGGACTGTCTCCTGTCAGAAAACATACTGAAAGCCCTGACCTTATGTTTTAATTCTCTATTAAACAACTTAAATGTTTATTTCAGTTAACTTAGAGGAAATGAAGCAAATATCATAATCATGTGTTCAAAAAAGATTGGTTGAGATAAGCATGGAATGGCCATAGACAAAATGATGTCCTTAATAAATAGGTACTCCATTTGTGGATACTTAACAAATGCTAACAATATCATTGCTTTTCTTCCTTTCTCTTGCTCATAATAGTGACAAGCTCATGAGATAAATTACTCAAAAACATTAATAAATATGAACAGGCAGAGGACACCACACTGCCATTCAGTAACACATTACATTGGTCACATCATTTTAGTGACCAAATAATGAAATTTCAAATGTAAAGAGCACAGCTGCTCTCACGGAGCCCTGTATCTATTTTTAGTTCTCAATACAAATTTAATTCATTGATTAATTTCTCAATAAGACAATAACCCCTATAGGAAAATCAAACTTAAAACTACAATGAAATTCCACCTTAAAGCTGTCAGAATGGCTAAGATCAAAAACACAAGTGTCATCTCATGCTGGTGAAGATGTGGAGCAAGGGAGCTCTCCTCCATTGCTGGTCGTAGAGCAAACTTGTACTACTATGGAGATCAATATAGTGGTTCCTCAGGAGACTGGGAATCAATCTACTTCAACACCCTGCAATACCACTCATATTCATATATCCAAAGGATCCAGGAGGACACTTGTTCATTGTAGCTTTGTTCATACTAGCTAAAACTGGAAACAATCTAGATGTTCCTCAACCAAAGAAGGGATAAAAAAATGTGTTACATTTGCACAATGGAGCGTTACTAGCTGTTAAAAAACAATGACATCATGAAATTCACAGGCAAATGGACGGAAGTAGAAAAGATCATTCTGAGTGAGGTAACCCAGACCCAGAAAGACAAACATGGAATGAGTTGTTAAGTAAAGGCTAAACATGCTTCAATCCACACACAGAGAGAAGTAAAATAACAAGAAGAGCTCAAAGAGTGATATATAGATCTCCCTGAGAAGGGGAAATAAAATAGATTTTGAAAAAAAATAGATTTTGCAAGTGGTCTAGGTTCAAATGGGGATGGGAATGGGGAATAGGAAAGATTAGGCAAGGGTGGAGTGTAAAAGAGACTAGAGAGAGAGTACTGGGAGAGATCACTGGAATTGGGGTGGGGTCACTTGGGGTGATGTAGAAACCTAGTGCAGTAGAAACTGTGGAATCTACAAGAGTAATCCTAGTGAAGTCTCCTAGTAATAGAGGATATGAAGCCCAAACTGGCCATCTACTATAACCAGGCAAGACTCCCAGCAGTGGAACTGGGACATAAACGCAGCCACCAAACCTAGGACCTACAATTTGTCATACCTGCAAGAAGTCTGCGGCAGTGGTTGCATAGAACTTGCAGGAGTAACCAATCCATGACTAGTCCAACTTGAGACCCATTCTTCAAGTTGAGAGAGCCCACACCTCACACTGCCCGGACAGCCAGGAGTCAGAAGCAACACAACCCTGTGACATGGGATAGAATCAAACATGACTGCCAAGAAGGTCAATGAAATCATTCCTAATGATGTTCTACTGTACTCATAGATCCGTGCCTAGCCCATTTGTCATCAGAGAAGCATTATCCAGTAATGAATAGGAGCAGATCCAGAGACCCACAGCCAAACAATAAACAGAGCCGGGGGAACCCCACAGACTAATCAGAGGAAGAACTGTAGGAGCCAGAGGGGTCATGGACAATACAAGAACAGGACCCACAGAATTGACTAAGTGGGGATAATAGGGGCTCACATACAATGAAACAACAAACATGGACTCTATATGGGTCTGTGCTAAGTCCTTTGCATATACCTCATGGTTATCTGGTGTGGTGTTCTTGTGGAATTCCCAACAATGGGAGGAGGGGCTGTCTCTGATGCTTTTGTCTGTGCTCAGGAACCTTTTCTTCCTATTGAGTTGCCACTTCCAGGCAAGATATCATGTAGGAGGTTTGAGCCCACTCTTTTATTAAGCCATATTCAATGGATATCCCCAGGAGGCCTGCATTTTTAAGGGATACAGAGGAGGAATTAATGTGGATATCTGGGAGAGAGGGAGGTGGGGGAGGGATTGGAAGGAGCAGAGGGAGGAGACACTGCTGCAAACAGAGTGTAATGTATGAGAGAATTAAAATTTAAAAAAGAAAGAGAAAGAACATGACAAACCTTTTTAGTTGTTAAAAGGTACATTAAATATACATGGTTGTGCAATATGAAAAGATAGCCAAAGGAATTGCATAAACTTATGAATTAAATGAATTGTAGCATTTGCTTTTAACCTTTCGCTCTCCTTAAATATGATCTAAGAATGCTTTCTCAGGTTCTTTAGTACTCTTTAAAGATCTTTGAATCACCATGTGTCTGACCACAATGCTAAATTGATTCAAACAGTTCCTCTCCTCCCTCTCCCTCCCTCTCCCTTTCTCTCTCCCTCTCTCTCTCTCTCCCTCTCCCCTCCCCCCTACCCTCACCCTGTCTCTTTCTCTCTCTCCTGCTCTGCCTCTCTCCTCTCTCATATCTTATGCTGCTGAGATTGACACCTTGTCATCCCTGGGGTATTTTTCTTCTAAACTCTAATAAAATTAGTCTCAAATTCCAAAAAAGTAAAAATAAAATAAGCAAATAAAGAAGAATAAAAGCAAAATCCAAAGAGAAATATGAAACTTGAAAAGTTACTATATAATTGGGAAAAAATGGTAACGCTTACAAAAATTAGGCATAATGCATTTGTAAATTAGGAATTTACCTCCCTTAGTTGAATCTGTGTGTATTATCATTTTGGAGATTGATTCAAGGCCATTTTTAAATCCAAAAGAATTTAGACCCTCCTACTTTAAGAACATCTCCACAGTTTTAATTGGCCCCATATTTTTTTCAAATAAATATTTATGTTAGAGTTGCCTCATACCCCTTTAAACCCTTCAAGATCAGAACCCTGTTCGGAAGCAAATGAATACAAAAGTTCCATCTAGAAGTGTCAGGTGAAAACAAGAAAATAAATTAAACTGGTATTTTTAATTACTATTTTATTTTGAAATTTAAAACTGACATTCTATCAGAACATCTTTTTTCAGAACTAGGACTTTTGATCACATGTTAAGATCTACTTCTCATCTGATATTTATAACACTTTATAATTAAAAATTTCTAGAAAAACTTTGTTTCTATTTTACAGAATATTCACTAAATATTTTACAGAAGGTAAATAGTTCATATTCACCTGTTTTTAAAAAGTGAAGAGAAAAATACAAATTTTCCCTTTCTATGTATATGTATTATTGATATTTTCATTAGTTATCAGTTCGTAGGATATTAAATATTCATCTAATCAATCATCAGTGATCACAGAATGGTTAGTTATGACATAAACTTAGAAGAAAATAGCATGAAATTGTTTGATTTCTCAAAGCCATTTACAATGTGGTTCAGGCTCAAAGGCTGTCAGGTACTTGGCCTTTTCCAATAATTCAACTGATGTTTAATGGCGATTCTCCTTCAATTCCTTCTTCTGATTGCTCTCTGCTTTGCTCTAGGCTTCTGCAAACACTTTAGGATGTGACTCATGTCCATAGCAGTTTCAAGTACAAACTCACGTCTAACAATAAGCTATGCAAGCATTAAGTTTATTACCACAGGTTTATTTACCTGAATGAAAACAACAGCATCTTGGCAGAGTCAGGTTTCCCTGTCTCCTCTCACATAAAGTGCCACATGGAACCTTCTATTAGGGAGAGAAGAAGCTGATTTTATACTCACCAAGAGGCCACTAACCAAGAAGTGCTGTAAAAATGTAGTAATTGAGAAGGGCCACATGTATACATGATTCTTGTCTCTGGAGACTTACTTGTTTTGACATATGTGACCAAAGAATTTTACAACTCACAGTAAAGTAATTAGTAGAAAGATGTAAGAAAACAGGGTTGTTTTGGTATTATTGTTCTACACAGATATAAAAGGTGAACAATTATGGCTGGGCATGGTTACAGAAGCAAGTAGACCTCTATGAGTTTAAGGGCAGCTTCCTCTACATACTGAGTTCTAAAATATCCAGGGCTACATAGTGGAAAGCTGTCTTAAATTTTTTTTTGTTAATCATTGTTATTATTCCTTAGTTATCTCAAACTTAAACTTAAATATTATCTCAGACTATCATTGCTTAGTTAAATAAAACAAATGTGCAGTTTAGTGAGTAGAATATAAAGTCCTAGAACACCAGAAAAAGAAAGAAATGAAAAAAAGCCTAGATCAACTGGGATAATGAAAATGTTCTCTATTTACACATGTAATAATGGATTATTATTCAGTTAATAAAGATGAAGTTATAAAATTCAGGTAAATGGATGAAACTTGAAATGGCTTATTCTGAGTGAGATAACACAGAACCAGAAAAATAAAGGTTGCACTTTTCTCTCATTTGTGAATGTTAGCTTTGAATCTTCAGATATATATCTATTTATTCTGTTTGTAATATCCATAGAGGTTAAGAAATTAGTGATGGGCTTTCCGGATTGACTTTCTGTGGAGGGAACATAAAAAGACACTGTTATAAAAGGTTTTTTTTTTTTTTAGTTTCACCCAATATATGTACAAAACCAAAAGACTAACATAAGAGTTCTGATTTGTATATCCTGAGTTTGTAATTCTTCCATTGAGGGTCATTTTTAACTGTGAGCAGATTTAAGCTTCAGTTGAAAGTCTTTTTTTATTTTTTTTTCTTTTAATGGATTCTTTAATCTTTTTTTAGAGTCCAGGTTTTGTCCTCCTCCTGGTCCAACCTCTGACTGTTTCACATTCCATACCACCTGCCTCCATCTGCAAGAGGATGTCCCCGTACCCCACACCCCACCAACACTGCCCACTCCCTGGGCCTCCAATCTTTTTTGTTTCTTTAATTTTTTTCATCTTTATTAACTTGGGTACTTCTGATTTACATTTCGAATTTATACCCATTCTCGGTTTCCCAGCCAACATCCCCCTAAGCCCTCCCCTCCCCTTCTATATGGGTGTTTCTCTCCCCATCCTCCCCCCATTACCGTCCTCTCCCCAAGAATCCTGTTCAATAGGGGTTCTCTTCTTGGCAGGACCAGGGCTTCCCCTTCCACTGGTGCTCTTACACAGGATATTCATTGCTACCTATGAGGTCAGAGCCCTGGGGTCAGTCCATCATAGTCTTTGGGTAGTGGCTTAGTCCCCTGGAAGCTCTGGTTGTTGGCATTGTTGTTCATATGGGGTCTCAGGCCCCCTTCAAGTTCTTCAGTTCTTTCTCTGATTCCTTCAATGGGCATCCTGTTCTCAGTTCAGTGGTTTAATGATGGCATTAACCTATGTATTTGCTGTATTCTGGCTGTATCTCTCAGGAGAGATCAAAATCCAATTCCTGTAGGCCTGCACTTCATTGCTTCATCCATCTTATCTAGTTTGGTGGCTGTACATGTATGGGCCATATGTGGAGCAGGCTCTGAATGGGTGTTCCTTCTGTCTCTGTTCTAAACTTTGTCTCCCTATTCCCTCCCAAGGGTATTCTTGTTCCCCATTTAAAGAAGGAGTGAAGCCTTTGCATTTTGGTCATCTTTCTTGAGTTTCATGTGTTCTGTACACCTAGGGTAATTTGAGAATTTGGGCTAATAGCCACTTATCAATGAGTGCATACCATGTGTGGTTTTTCTGTGATTGGGTAACCTCACTCAGGATGATAATTTCCAGTTCCATTCATTTGCCTATGAATTTCATAGACTCATTGTTTTTGATAGCTGAGTAATATTCCATTGTGTAGATGTACCACATTTTCTGCATCCTTTCCTCTGTTGAAGGGCATCTGAGTTCTTTCGAGCTTCTGTCTATTATAAATAAAGCTGCTATGAACATAGTGGAGTATGTGTCTTTATTATATGTTGGGGCATCTTTTGGGTATATGCCCAAGGGAGGTATAGCTGGGTCCTCAGGTAGTTCAATGTCCAATTTTCTGGGGAATCTCCAGACTGATTTCCAGATTGGTTGTACCAGTCTGCAATGCCACCAACAATGGAGGAGTGTTCCTCTTTCTCCACATCCTCGCCAGCATCTGCTGTCTCCGGAGTTTTTGATCTTAGCCATTCTCACTGGTGTGAAGTGAAATCTCAGGGTCGTTTTGATTTGCATTTCCCTTATGACTAAAGATGTTGAACATTTTTTTACACTTTTCTCAGCCATTCGATATTCCTCAGATGTGAATTCTTTGTTTAGCTCTGGACCCCATTTTTTAATAGGGTTATTTGTCTCCCTGAAGTCTAACTTCTTGAGTTCTTTGTATATTTTGGATATAAGCCCTCTATCAGTTGGAGGATTGGTAAAGATTGTTTCCCAATCTGTTGGTTGCCGTTTTGGCCTAACAACAGTGTCCTTTGCCTTCAACAGTGTCCTTTGCCTTACAGAAGCTTTGCAGTTTTATGAGATACCATTTGTTGATTCTTGATCTTAGAGCATAAGCCATTGGTGTTTTGTTCAGGAAATTTTCTCCAGTGCCCATGTGTTCGAGATTCTTCCCCACTTTTTCTACTGTTAGTTTGAGTGTATCTGGTTTGATGTGGAGGTCCTTGATCCACTTGGACTTAAGCTTTGTACAGGGTGATAAGCATGGATCGATCAGCATTCTTCTACATGCTGAACTCCAGTTGAACCAGCACTATTTGCTGAAAATGCTATTTTTTTTCCATTGGACAGTTCTGACTCCTTTGTCAAAAATCAAGGGATCATAGGTGTGTGGGTTCATTTCTGGGTCTTGAATTCTATTCCCCTGGTCTATCTCTCTGGCTCTGTACCAATACCATGCAGTTTTTATCACTATTGCTCTGTAATACTGCTTGAGTTCAGGGATAGTGATTACCCCGGAAATCCTTCTATTGTTGAGGATAGTTTTAGCTATCCTGGGGTTTTTGTTATTCCAGATGAATTTGCAAATTGTTCTTTCTAACTCTCTGAAGAATTGGATTGGTATTTTGATGGGGATTCCATTGAATCTGTAGATCACTTTTGGTAAAATGGCCATTTTTACTATATTAATCCTGCCAATCCATTAGCATGGGAGATCTTTCCATCTTCTGAGGTCTTCAAATTCTTTCTTCAGAGTCTTGAAGTTCTTATTGAACAGATTTTTTTACTTGCTTGGTGAAAGTCACACTGAGGTACTTTATATTTTTTGGGTCTATTATGAAGGGTATCGTTTCCCTAATTTCTTTCTCGGCTTGTTTCTCTTTTGTGTAGAGGAAGGCTACTGATTTATTTGAGTTAATTTTATACCCAGCCACTTTGCTGAAGTTGTTTATCAGCTTTAGTAGTTCTCTGGTGGAACTTTTGGCGTCACTTAAATATACTATCATATCATCTGCAAATAGTGATATTTTGACTTCTTCTTTTCCGATCTGTATACCCTTGATCTCCTTTTGTTGTCTGATTGCTCTGGCTAGAACTTCAAGAACTATATTGAATAAGTAGGGAGAGAGTGGGCAGCCTTGTCTACTCCCTGATTTTAGTGGGATTGCTTCAAGTTTCTCTCCATTTAGTTTAATGTTAGCTACTGGTTTGCTGTATATGGCTTTTACTATTTTTAGGTATGGGCCTTCAATTCCTATTCTTTCCAGGACTTTTATCATGAAGGGGTGTTGAATTTTGTCAAATACTTTCTCAGCATCTAATGAAATGATCATGTGGTTTTGTTCTATCAGTTTATATAGTGGATTAAGTTGATGGTTTTTCTTATATTAAACCATCCCTGCCTGCCTCGGATTAAGCCTACTTGATCATGATGGATAATTGTTTTGATATGCTCTTGGATTCGATTTGCCAGAATTTTATTGAGTATTTTTGCGTCGATGTTCATAAGGGAAATTGGTCTGAAGTTCTCCTTCTTTGTTGGGTCTTTGTGTGCTTTAGATATAAGAGTAATTGTGGCTTCATAGAAGGAATTCGGTAGTGCTCCACCTGTTTCAATTTTGTAGAATATTTGGATAGTATTGGTATGAGGTCTTCTATGAAGGTCTGATAGAACTCTGAAATGAACCCATTTAAACCTGTGCTCTTTTTGGTTGGGATACCTTTAATGACTGCTTCTATTTCGTTCGGAGTTGTGTGGTTGTTTACATTGTTTATCTTTCTTGATTTAACTTTGGTCCCTGGTATCTGTCTAGGAAATTGTCCATTTCCTGCAGATTTTCAAGTTTTGTTGAAGTAGGATCTGATGATTTTTTTTAATTCCCTCTGATTCTGTAGTTATGTCTCCCTTTTCATTTCTGATTTTGTTAATTTGTACACACTCTCTGTGTCCTCTCATTAGTCTGGCTAAGAGTTTATCTATCTTGTTGATTTTCTCAAACAACCAACGTTTGGTTCACTTGATTCTTTGTATGGTCCTTTTTGTTTCTACTTGGTTGATTTCAGCTCTTTGTTTGATTATTTCTACTCCTCCTGAGTGTATTTGCTTCCTTTTGTTCTAGAGCTTTTAGGTGTGCTGTCAAGCTGCTGACATATGCTCTCTCCTGTTTCTTTCTGCAGGCACTCAGAGCTATGAGTTTTCCTCTTAGTACAGCTTTCATTGTGTCCCCTATGTTTGGGTATGTTGTACCTTCATTTCCATTAAATTCTAAGAAGTCTTCAATTTCTTTCTTTATTTCTTCCTTGACCAGGTTATCATTGAGTAGAGCATTGTTCAACTTCCATGTATATGTGGGCGTTCTTCCCTTATTATTATTGAAGACCAGCTTTAGCCGGTGGTGGTCTGATAGGACGCATGGGATTATTTCTATCTTCCTGTATCTGTTAGGCCTATTTTATGACCAATCATATGGTCAATTTTGGAGAAAGTGCCATGAGGTGGTGAGAAGAAGGTATATCATTTTGTTTTAGGATAGAATGTTCTATAAATATCTTTTAAGTATATTTGATTCATGACCTCTCTTAGTCTGTCTATGTCTCTGTTTAATTTCTGTTTCCATGATCTGTCCAATGATGAGAGTGGTGTGTTGAAATCTCCTACTATTATTGTGTGAGGTGCAATGTGTGCTTTGAGCTTTAGTAAGGTTTCTTTTATCTATGTAGGTGCCCTTGTATTTGGAGCATAGATATTTAGGATTGAGAGTTCATCATGGTGGATTTTTCCATTCATGAATGTGAAGTGTCCTTCCTTATCTTTTTTGATGACTTTTGGCTGAAAATCAATTTTATTCGATGTTAAAATGGCTACTCCAGCTTTCTTCTTCAGACCATTTTCTTGGAAAGCTGTTTTCCAGGATTTTACTCTGAGGTAGTGTCTGTCTTTTTCTCTGAGGTGTGTTTCCTGTAGGCAGCAAAATTCTGGGTCCTCATTACATATGCAGTTTGTTAATCTATGTTTTTATTGGGGAAGTGAGTCCATTGATGTTGAGAGATATTAAGGAATGTTGATTGTTGTTTCCTGTCATTTTCATATTTCGAGGTTGGATTATGTTTGTGTGCTTATCTTCATTTTCTTGCTTTTTCTAAGGTGTAGCTTGCCTTCTTCTGCTGGGCTTTACCATTTATTATCCTTTGTAGCGCTGGATTTGTAGAAAGATATTGTGTAAATTTGGTTTTGTCATGGAATATCTTGGTTTCTCCATCTATGTTAATTGAGAGTTTTGCAGGATACAGTAACCTGGGCTGGCATTTGTTTTCTCTTAGGGTCTGTATGACATCTGTACAGGATCTTCTGGCTTTCATAGACTCTGGTGAGACGTCTGGTGTGATTCTGATAGGTCTCTCTTTATATGTTACTTGATCTTTTTCCCTTACTACTTTTAATATTCTTTCTTTGTTTTGTGCATTTGGTGTTTTGACTATTATGTGACGGGAGGAATTTCTTTTCTGGTTCAATCTATTTGGAGTTCTGTAGGCTTCTTGTATATTATGGGTATCTCTTTTTTTAGGTTAGGGAAGTTTTCTTCTATGATTTTGTTGAAGATATTTACTGGTCCTTTGAGCTATGAGTCTTCACTCTCTTTTATACCTATTATCCTTAGGTTTGATCTTCTCATTGAGTCCTGGATTTCCTGTATGTTTTTGACCAGTAGCTTTTTCTGTTTTACATTATCTTTGACAGTTGTGTCAATGATTTCTATGGAATCTTCTGCTCCTGAGATTCTCTCTTCTATCTCTTGTATTCTGTTGATGATGCTTTTATCTATGGCTCCTTGTCTCTTCCTTTGGTTTTGTATATCTAGGGTTATTTCCCTGTGTCCTTTCTTTATTGCTTCTATTTCCACTTTTAACTCCTTCGCCTGTTTGCTTATGTTTTCCTGGAATTCTTTCAGGGATTTTTGTGATTCCTCTCTATAGGCTTCTACTTGCTTATTTATGTTTTCTTCTGTTTCTCTAAGGGAGTTCTTCATGTGTTTCTTGAAGTCCTCCATCATCAGGATCAAATGTGATTTTAAATCTAGATCTTGCTTTTCTGGTGTGTTTGGATATTCAGTGTTTGCCTCGGTGGGAGAATTGGGCTCCGATGATGCCATGTAATCTTGCTTTCTGTTGCTTGGGTTCCTGCGCTTGCCTCTCGCCATCAGGTTGTCTCTGGTGTTACCTTGTTCTTCTATTTCTGACAGTGGCATGACCGTCCTATAGGCCTGTGTATTAGGAGTGCTATAGACCTGTTTTCCTGTTTTCTTTCAGCCAGTTATGGAACAAAGTGTTCTGCTTTCAGGCATGTAGTCTTTTTCCTGTCTACTGTCTTCAGCTGTTCCTGTGGGCCTGTGTCCTGACTCCAGGCAGGTCACTTGGAGCAGAAAATTTGGTCTTATCTGTGGTCCTGCAGCTCAAGTTGTTCGTGGGGGGCTGCTTTTGAGCTCTATATGATGGCGGCAACCAGGAGGGCCTGCGCCACCTTTTCCCAGGGCTCCCGTGCACCAGGGTCCCAGATGGCTTTAGGTGTTTTCCTCTGGAGTCAGAAATGTGGGCAGAGTGTAGTCTCTTCTGGCTTCCCAGGCATGTCTGCCCCTCTCAATGTTTAGCTCTCCCTCTCATGGGATTTGGGTGCAGAGAACTGTTGACTGGGTCCCTTCAGGTCCGGGCATTGTCTGGACCACAGGGGATCTGCCCCTCAAGTGCCCCTATCTTCCGGTTCTCAGAGGCCCTATACAGTTTCCTCTTGGGCCAAGGATGTGGGAAGGGGTGGGCAGTATTGGTAATCTCTCCTAGTCTGCAGTCTTAGGAGTGCCCACCTGTCTAAGCAGTGAGTTCTCTCTCTCAAGGGGTTTGGGAGCAGTGAGCTGTGGGCCGGGATCAGTGAGGTTGGGGCTCCAGCTAAAAATCGGAAGTGTCTAGTACCTGAGGAATTTTGCCTCTGTGTTTTCTGAGTCCACCAGGCAGGTCGCTTGGAGCAGAAAAGTTGGTCTTACCTGTGGTCCAGCAGCTCAAGTTGCTCGTGGGGGACTGCTTTTGAGCTCTCCATGAGGGCGGCAACCAGGAGGGCCTGCACTGCCTATTACTTGGGCCCCATACACCAGGGTCCCAGATGGCTTTAGGTGTTTTCCTCTGGAGTCAGAAATGTGGGCAGAGTGTAGTCTCTTCTGGCTTCCCAGGCATGTCTGCCACTCTGAAGGTTTAGCTCACCCTCCCACGGGTTTTGGGTGCAGAGAACTATTGACCAGGTCCCTTCAGGTCCGGGTGGTGTCTGGGTGAATGGGTGAATGGAATACATTCTTTCGTGTGAAAAGCTCTGATACACTGATGCTTTTTCTGCATTATCAGGCCTTGAAGCTGTTCTGAAATACCCTCTATTCGAGTGTTTCCTTCATCTTTATTAGATTCAGTGTCCTTTGCACGATTCCCAACAAGTCTTTTCTCAGGTTCTTGCTCCTCCTCACACTCTGTTTAGGCTCCAATAAGCCTACAGAGAAATGCTATTACACAAGTATTTTGTGTCCTGATCTCCATGGCTGCTATAGCCTTTTAATACTGCAGTTAGTTGTATTTGGCAGGGGCAAATACAACTTGCATTGCAGACAGTCCTAACTCGGCTCAGTTTTTTTTTTTTCTCCATCTTTATTAAATTGGGTATTTCTTATTTATATTTCAATTGTTATTACCGCTCCCAGTTTCCCTGCAAATATGCCTCCCCTTCTATATGGGCGTTCCCCTCCCCATCCTCCTCTCATTACCACCCTCCCCCCAACAATTCAGTTCACTGGGGGTTCAGTCTTGGCAGGACCAAGGGCTTCCCCTCCACTGGTGCCCTTACTAGGCTATTCATTGCTACCTATGCAGTTGGAGCCAAGGGTCAGTCCATGTATAGTCTTTGGGTAGTGGCTTAGTACCTGGAAGCTCTGGTTGCTTGGCATTGTTGTTCATATGGGGTCTCAAGGCCCTTCAAGCTCCTTCAGTCCTTTCTCTGATTTCTTCAATGGGGGGTCTTCTACTGAGTTCAGTGGTTTGCTGCTGACATTTGCCTATGTATTTGCCATATTCTGTGTCTCTCAGGGGAGATCTACATGCTGACCTCCTGTTTAACCAGCACCATTTGCTGGAAATACTATCTTTTCCCAATTGGATGGTTTTAGCTCCTTTGTAAAGATCAAGTGACCATAGGTGTGTGGGTTCATTTCTGGGTCTTCAGTCCTATTCCTCTGGTCTACCTCCCTGTCTCTGTATCAATAACCACACAGTTTTTATCACTATTGTTCTATAACACAGTTTGAGATCAAGGATGGTGATTTCTCCCAGAATTTCTTTTATTGTTGAGGATAGTTTTTGCCATCCTGGGATTTTGTTATTCCAAATGAACTTGCAAATTGCTCTTTCTAACTTTATGAATAATTGAGTTGGAATTTTGATTGGGATTGCATTGAATCTGTAGATTGGTTTTGGCAAGATGGCCATTTTAACACTATTAATCCTGCCAATCCATGAGCATGGGAGATCTTTCCATCTTCTGAGATCTTCTTCAATTTCTTTCTTCAGAGACTTGAAGTTCTTGTCATATAGATCTTTCACTTGCTTGATTAGAGTCACACCAAAGTATTTTATATTATTTATGACTATTGTAAAGGGTGTTGTTTCCCTAATTTCTTTCTTAACCTGTTTATCCTTTGAATAGAGGAAGGCTACTGATTTGTTAGAGTTAATTTTATATTTATCCACTTTCCTCAAGTTGTTTATTAGCTGTAGGAGTTCTCTGGTGGAACTTTTGGGGTCACTTAAATATACTATCTTATCATCTGCAAATAGTGGTATTTTGACTTCTTCTTGTCCAATTTGTATCCATTTGACCTTCTTTTGCTGTTTGATTGCTCTGTTTGGGACTTGGAGTACTATATTGAATAGGTAGGGCGAGTGTGGGAAGCCTCACCTAGTCCCTGATTTTAGTGGGATTGTTTCAAGTTTCTCTCCATTTAGTTTGATGTTGGCTACTGGTTTGCCATATATTGGTTTCACAATGTTTAGGTATCGGCCCTGAATTCCTAATCTTTCCAAGACTTTTTCATGAAGGGGTGTTGAATTTTGTCAAATGTTTTCTCAGCGTCTAATGAGATGATCATGTCTTTAATAAAATCAAAAGCAGCAGAAAGTCTACATACTTGTGGAAACTGCATAGCTCTCTACACAGTGATTATTTGGTTAGGGATGAAATAAAGAAATAAATTAAAAACATCCTGGAATTTAATTAAAATATTGACACATCATAACCAAGCTTATGGGATGCATTGAAAGCACTGTTAAGAGGAAAATTCATAGCACTAAGTGCACTGGCAAAGAAATTGGAGAGATCTTACACTAGCCACTTAACAGCACACCTGGGAGCTGTAGAACAAAAAGAAGCAAACTTACACAAGAGAAGTAAATGGCAGGAAATAGTCAAACTCAGGGCTTTAATCAACAAAATAGAAAGAGAACAATGCAAAGAATCAGTAAAACCAAAACCTGGTTCTTTGAGAAAATCAGCAATAGAGATAAACACCTAGCCAAACTAACTAAAAGGCCCAGAAGAAGTATTACAGTTAACCAAATGAGAAATGTAAAGGCAATAAAATAATTGTAAGAGGCACACGGAGGGATGGAACTGGAAGAGAACGGGAATGGGGAGAGGAACAGGGAGTTCAGAATGAGGTGTGGGGAGAACAGGAGAGATGGCAAGAATGTAAAGAAAGAGGAACACTCCTCCATTGTTGGTGGGATTGCAAACTGGTACAACCATTCTGGAAATCAGTCTGGAGGTTCCTCAGAAAATTGGACATTGAACTGCCTGAGGACCCAGCTGTACCTCTCCTGAGCATATACCCAAATGATGATCCAACATACAACAAAGACACATGCTCCACTATGTTCATAGCAGCCTTATTTATGATAGCCAGAAGCTGGAAAGAACCCAGATGCCCTTCAACAGAGGAATGGATACAGAAAATGTGGGAGTACTCCTCAGCTATCAAAAACAATGACTTCATGAAATTTATAGGCAAATGGATGGAAGTAGAAAAATATCATCCTGAGTGAAGTAACTGTATCACAAAAAGCCACACATGGTATGCACTCACTGATAAGTGGATATTAGCCCAAAACCTAGAACATTTTTGAGCAAGTTTCTTTGTGAGATGTTGGAGAATACTTTGGGTATATTCACACAAGTGGTGTAGCTGTATCTTGAGGTAGAAGTATTCCCACTTTTCTGAGAAAACACCAAACTGATTTCCAAAGTGGTTGTACAAGTTTGCACTCCCATCAACAATAGAGGTGTTTTCCTCTTGTTCCACATCCTTGTAGCATATGCTATCTCTTCAGGTTTTAATATTAGCCATTCTGATGGGTGTAAAATAGAACTTCACAGTTGTTTTGACTTGCATTTCCCTGATGACTAAGGATGTCAAACATTTCTTTAAGGATCAAAGCAAATTGTTCTCTTGAGAAAATGTCCCTGACCATAAGCTCCTTCCAAAACATGTGTTTTCACTATTCCTTGGTCATTGGTCTCTTGAGGTATGTAATATCTGCCTATGGCAAGATATTAGTTGATACTTTATGTCAGAGAGCACAGGATATCTGAGTCTGTAAAGACACTCTTCTTTTCATACAGGTAAGAATTGATGGATATGTAGAAATATATATATATATATATATATATATATATATAAAACTTTAGAAGAGTGCCTTTATTTATGCACATGGTGCTTTTGGTGAAATTGCTATGAACATGATCATATCATAGAGTTCACGAGGGAGACTAATAGAATGGATAGCATTCAAGAAAAGGAGTTGCACAGTATAGGAGAATCAGTGTAAAGGCAGTTAATGTCACATTGGGAAAGTATGGCAGGCTTTTTCAAATAGAAATACAAATAGAAGCACTTTGTATTGGGGGAGCTAAGACATTGGAAATAACTTTATAATGTCTTGGACTAATCAGACATTACTTTTAAATATTATGGTAATTGCGTAAATTATCTTAACTTACCACTTGATAAACAAGCAAAAATTAGATGATACATAAAATAAAAGTCACAACTATTGTATGCTTTTTATTCATTAGCTTTCAAAAGTGTTGGGCACAAACTGATAGTCTTATAAAATAAAATATAGTTTCCTAGGGTCTTGATAAGTGTGCTTGATGACAACATCATATGCACCTGAGCAGAAGTAAAGTTGACATGGTAATCAAAATGTCTAACATGAAAAATGATTATTGTTCTTTTAGTTTGAAATGTGATATGAACATTTTCATAGTGATATATAAATCTGCTACGAACCAGAATTATATTTCTTGTTTTGCTTATCATAATTATCTCTATTAATTTTATTTTTGAATTATTATGAGGATAAGGAAGAAGTAAAGAGTTTTGACAAATAAGTACTTTCTAGTTGTAACAGATGGTGAGAAAAAAATGGAGTCATAACGATGGTAGTCCTAAAATGACTGAGCTTCTTGAAGCTAACGGACAGGAGAGTCTTTGGTTTTGTTTAAAGAAGGTTTGTGACAGTTTGGAAGCTAAAAGTGCAAATTGTTTGAGCTAGGAAGATAACGACCTTGCAAGTGCTTATAGATAGAGGAGAATGAATAAGAGATAATTGTTTATATGACCACTTTCTCTGGTTGTGTCTATCCTTTTAACTCAAATCTTTATTTTAAAATAATAAAAAAATGATCTGTATGATGATTAAAAGTCTGGAACTCTGTTTAGGAATATTCTGTGTAAATCCAGGTAAAGGCTTCAGTAACACTGTTCATTCTCTCCTGTTCATTCAAAGGCACCCTTATTTTTACTTGTTATGGTAAATATAAACAACTGTGTATCATTAAAATATTTAAGTATGTACAGAAAATGGAGTTGTTTGTTAGCTTCAGTCATTTGAGCACTATCATCTTTATGATTACATTTTTTTTCTCATCCTCTGTTACAACTAGTAACTGGCATCTCATCTAGAAACGTTTGAAAACTTGTTCCTCCTGATTCTGATGGGAAGTCGATGTTTGTCTAATGTTTTTAAATATTTAGTGTCAAACTCTATCAATTTCTACTTTTGATATTTGAATATGTTCTAGAGTTATATCTTATTCTAATTTCAACCTCATTGAAAAAATCTCAATTCTCGTTTGGATGGTGTGAATTGGCAGCCTGTAGACAGATAACTTTCCAATCAGACATAGTTCCAAGAACTTTAGCACTTGAGAAATACCTGAGATATAATATATAACTTATCATTTCTTAATCTAAACATCATGTTTTATAAGTTATTTTACTTATAAATATAATACTTGTGAATATAATACTTTCCCCTTTCTTTTCATGGTTATATAAATTTGAAGTTATATAGCTCTTCTTGCATTTTTATTTTACCTTTTTTTTATCATTTTCCTATTCTTCCTCCTTTCCCCAATTCTCCTTCCATTTCTCCTCTTATATTTCCTGTCACGTCTGAACTCTGCATATCTTTTTTACCCATCTTCTTTGATTTTATATTCAGGTATATTTTCTTGTGGCTTTTAAAAATTCAAGTCCATTTTCTGTTCTCCAGCAAGGATTTTTTGTTTCTGTTTTTGTCTATTGTAGTTCTGCATTTTGAAAATCTGATAATAATAAACACTTAGTTCTTTCGTTTATAGAATTATTGTCTAATTTTGGGAAACTTTATCAGTGAATTATATCATTAGTAGGCACTATTATAGAAATATATACATATATTAAATTTATTTTAAAAGTTCAGACTTTTGCCACTAAAACAATATGAATAATAGTATAACCTATTATTGGATTTAAAAAGTTTGAAATACATTTTAAAATACACACACACATTTGATTTGTAGTTTTGATGTCCTATTCTTACTGGTAATATTTCTTTTTTATTTATTAATTTTTCAAAATTTCTGGGTTCTATCAAAGATAAATTATAGAAATAATATTTATTTAATATTTATGCATAGAATATACACACAACAAATACATTATTATGATTTTAGTTGTTTCATTCTAAACCTTAAGAGAAAAATCAAACTATGTTAAGTGTATTTGCCAGGTAATCTGAAGCTCATAGATTTAAGTAATCTTGGTAATTTGAATCCAATGACCATATTCTGTTTATTCTGTCATGTTTCTTTACCAGATATAAGAATACAAGTAGATCGGCAATATGTGATAAATCCTTGTATCAGGGAATTGAACAAAAATACTTTCTAAGACATCACAATACTTTTCAGAGGTTTGATCTGGATGATTATGAACTGGATAATCTAGGGCAGTAGTTCTCACTAAATCCTAGTGCTTTATGCACCAACACTGTGTTAGAATGCATATTCAGACAGTTGATTTTGCCATAGTGGAAAACATCTGAATAAGTTTTTAAACACCTAACTTTCTGTGTCTAGCATGATAAAAATCGGGGCATGACAGTTCGCTGACTTACATCACTCTGTGGCCCATTCAGAACCATTCATAGAATCGAACCTCCAGATATAACCTCTTATTTTCTGTGTGGTCACTTTATTAAAGATCTCTGGGCATACTGTTTTTCCCCTTTCTATCTTAGTAAGTTATAGTTAACAAAAATTTTATATTATGTGACTTTTCAACCAATATTTACAAAATGAAATAATCAAATCAGGTTAGTTAACATATATATATATATTATATATATATTATATATATATATCACCTTGCTTGCTTATTTGCTATAAAATTATTTGAATCTGTACGCAGTTTTTCCCTGTGCCACAGGTTCTTATTAACTATAGTCAAAATAATGCACAGTTAATCCTCCCAAACTATTGATCCCATCTAACTGGGTGTACCTTTTGACCAACACCATCTCATCGTGTCTCCACAGTGCATTCCATTATTGTATGGTCTACCAATGTGTTCTTTGCCTTTGTGACTATGATTTCAGATTCCACGTTTCATCAAGACTTTGAGTGTTTTTCATTTCTCACTCCTTTATTTCCCTTAGCATAATGCATTCCAAATTGATTAACATTATTACAATATAAGAATTTCCTTTTTAAATGTCAGGGAATATTTCAAGGAAGGGGTGTGTGTGTGTGTGTGTGTGTGTGTGTGTGTGTGTGTGTGTGTGTGTGATTATTTTATTAGTGCACACAGGTTGTTTTTATATACAGGATTTTTGGGTAATTTTTTGTTGAAGTAAAAATTGAGAGATAATTATTCATTATAATTAATTTCTCCTGTATATATATTACCAAAAGTAATATTTCTAGATCCTGCTAGATTCCAAGTTCTAGTTTTTCCCTTTTGTTTTTGTTCATTATTTTCTTCTTTCCTTCTCCTAGCACCTGTCAATTGCCCATAGGTCCTCAGGTAGGGATGGGACTTCATGAACACTTCTTTCTTTAGTATGGCTTGAACTTTTGCCAGTCTTGTGCAAGTGTCACCCCCTTTGCGAGTGTGAATGTATATGCACAACTGCCATTCTGTGTCTGGAAAACACCATTAATTTTTATTATTAACCATGTTTTGCTTTAAAAATATTTCTGCTCCTATTCTACAATAATTCTAGAGCCTTAACGTGGAGGACTATGATGCAGATACTTTTTTAAAGCTGAAAATTCTCCTGTCTTTTATCATCTTCACCTGGGTCAGTTTCTTAATTCTGGATCTCTTTCTTAATTGTCATTACAGTATCTTAATAGTCATTTACAGTAAAACTTAGCTTCCCTAATGAGGATTGAGAGATACACTAATCTATGACTATACAATAAGTCTTTAGGAGTCTGTTTAATACTGTGTCAATTTAATGGAGTAATACTAGTAGATTATCCCCTCAAATTGTGACTTTTGTCATCACTAGTTCTTGACCCTATTTAAACATAGATAAATAACATTCACGATGCTGGAAGGTTCTATGCATATTACTCAATGAGAAAAGCAGTCATAAACCGTGTTATATTTAGAGGTCTTGACAATACTACTTTGAAGAACTGTGAAGTGATGTTTCAGCATGTGTGAAATTTATACTTCTCCGTTAGCCATGTCCAGAACTTGTTCAGATATCTTTTGGTCTTTAGGTTGGTTGGGATATTAAAGTACAAATAGGATTTCATATATCTCAGATTTTTCCCTTTGATTCTATTAATATAATTACCATAATTTACAGCTTCCTCTGCTTCTCTTTTAGGTACTACTGATATAAAGCTAATGAAGAAAGTGAATTATTCTGTGACATCAGAGTTTGTGTTCCTGGGGCTCACAAACTCCTGGGATATCCAACTGCTGCTCTTTCTGGTATCCTGAATGTTCTATGTGGCATGCATAATGGGAAACTGTCTAATAATTTTCACTGTGGCCTCAGATACTCACTTACATTCCCCTATGTACTTTCTTCTGGCTAACCTCTCCTTCATTGATGTAGGTATTTCTTCTGCCACTTCTCCCAAGATGATTTCTGACTTATTAAAAAAGCACAAGGTCATCTCCTTTAGAGGCTGTATTATTCAAATCTTCTTCAACCATGCAATTGGCGGTGCCGAGATGGTGCTGCTCATAGCCATGGCCTTTGATAGATATGTGGCCATATGTAAGCCTCTTCATTATCTGACCATGATGAGCCCCCAGATGTGCATCTTCTTTTTAATTACTGCGTGGGTAGTTGGTCTTATGCACTCTGTGATACAACTGATTTTCATAGTAAATTTACCTCTCTGTGGTCCTAATATATTGGACAGCTTCTTCTGTGATCTTCCTCAATTTATCAAACTTGCTTGCATGAACACATATAGACTGGAATTACTGGTCTCAATCAGTAGTGGATTCATGTCTTTGGTTTCTTTCTTCCTACTGAGCATTTCCTATATTGTCATCATACTTACTGTTCTGAAACACTCTTCAAGTGGTGCCTACAAAGCTCTTTCTACACTTTCAGCTCATGTGACCGTAGTGGTTTTATTCTTCGGTCCTGCCATATTTTTCTATACATGGCCTTCTTCTACACACCTGGATAAATTTCTGGCCCTATTTGATGCAGTTGTTACTCCTTTTTTGAACCCTGTGATCTACACATTGAGGAATAAAGAAATGAAGATGGCAATGAGGAGAGTATTGCGATATCTAATAGGCTATAGACAAATCTCTTGAATAACTACATTGTGAAGAGTATTATTTAAGCATGAAAATTAATGGTTGGCCAATATCTGAAGGAAACCTGTGTTTGCACACACACACACACATAGTCATTCATACATATAAACTGGTTTGTATGATTCTTATAGGGAAGGCACCGTTTCTTCTAAATGAAGACGAAAGTTCCATGTATTAATAGTACAAAGGCTATATTAATTAGGAGCTTTAATTTTTAAGGATTAGCATTAGTTTGAAACAAACTATTAGAGATAAAGTAAAGGAAAGGAAATGTTTCTTTATGATTTTAAGAATTCAGAAAATTTTCATTTTTAATAAAAAATGCTTTCATGAGTTCTAACTTCTGGCTGTAATCCATGGAGCATTTATTTTGGAATATCGAACTAAGTAATTTGAATGTATGTAAAAGGGCAAACACTCTTTTCCAATTTGGGGGACTTTTCTGGTATTGGAAGAAGGTTAGAGATTTCAGAGAACCCAAGGGAGTCTAAAGAGTGTACGTAAAAGTTTTATGAACTACGTGTGGAAGACCAAGAAGAAGCCAACAAAGTGTACTGAGTTTTCTACCTAAGGAACAGTTTGTTACTCAAAGCCATTCAATTTTCATTTGCCTTTCTTATATATTTTCTGTTTCTTTAAAATAATAATTTATTTTTTGAGGATTTCATACATGAGTATAGTACGTATATCATTTTCATATTTCCCTCTTGCCCTTGTAACTCGTCTGATGTCCTTCCATAGTCTGTGTCAAATTTATGGCTGTTTCTTTAATTATTAATGCTGTATACACATACACATACAGATTGGAAAAGAAGAAGTAAAATATCACTATTTGCAGATGATATGATAGTATATTTAAGTGATTCCAAAAGTTCCACCAGAGAACTACTAAACCTGATAAACACCTTCAGCAAAGTGGCTGGGTATAAAATTAACTCAAATAAATCAGTAGCCTTCCTGTCCACAAAAGAGAAACAAGCCGAGAAAGAAATTAGGGAAACGACACCCTTCAAAATAGTCCCAAATAATATAAAATACCTCGGTGTGACTTTTACCAAGCAAGTAAAAGATCTGTACAATGAGAACTTCAAGCCGCTGAAGAAAGAATTTGAAGAAGACTTGAAAAGATGGAAAGATCCCCCATGCTCATGGATTGGCAGGATTAATATAGTAAAAATGGCCATTTTACCAAAAGCAATCTACAGATTCAATGGAATCCCCATCAAAATACCAATCCAATTCTTCAGAGAGTTAGAAAGAACAATTTGCAAATTCATCTGGAATAACAAAAAATCCAGGATAGCTAAAACTTTCCTCAACAATAAAAGGACTTCTGGGGGAATCACTATCCCTGAACTCAAGCAGTATTACAGAGCAATAGTGATAAAAACTGCATGGTATTGGTACAGAGACAGACAGATAGACCAGTGGAATAGAATTGAAGACCCAGAAATGAACCCACACACCTATGGTCACTTGATTTTTGACAAAGGAGCCAAAACCATCCAATGGAAAAAAGATAGCATTTTCAGGAAATGGTGCTGGTTCAACTGGAGGTCAACATGTAGAAGAATGCAGATCGATCCATGCTTATCACCCTGTACAAAGCTTAAGTCCAAGTGGATCAAGGACCTCCACATCATACCAGATCCACTCAAACACTAGAAGAAAAAGGGGGAAGCATCTGAACACATGGGCACTGGAGAAAATTTCCTGAACAAAACACCAATGGCGATGCTCTAAGATCAAGAATCAAACAAATGGGATCTCATAAAACTGCAAAGCTTCTGTAAGGCAAAAGACACTGTGGTTAGGACAAAATGGCAACCAACAGATTGGGAAAAGATCTTTACCAATCCTACAACAGATAGAGGCCTTATATCCAAAATATACAAAGAACTCAAGAAGTTAGACCACAGGGAAACAAATAACCCTATTAAATAATGTGATTCAGAGCTAAACAAAGAATTCACATCTGAGGAATGCCCAATGGCTGAGAAACACCTAAAGAAATGTTCAACATATTTAGTCACCAGGGAAATGCTAATCAAAACAACCCTGAGATTTCACCACACACCAGTCAGAATGACTAAGATCAAAAACTCAGGTGACAGCAAATGCTGGCGGGGATGTAGAGAAAGAGGAACACTCCTCCATTGTTGGTGGAATTCTGGACTGGTACAACCATTCTGGAATCAGTCTGGAGGTTCCTCAGAAAATAGGACATTGAACTACCTAAGGGCCCAGCTATACCCCTCTTGGCCATATACTCAAAAGATGCCACAACATATAACAAGGACACATGCTCCACTATGTTCATAGCAGGCTTATTTATAATAGCCAGAAGTAGGAAAGAACTCAGATGCCCTTCAACAGAGGAATGGATGCAGAAAATGTGGTACATCTACACAATGGAATATTACTCAGCTATCAAAAACAATGACTTTATGAAATTCATAGGCAAATGGATGGAACTGGAAAATATCATCCTGAGTGTGGTAACCCAATCACAGAAAAATACACATGGTATGCACTCATTGATAAGTGGCTATTAGCCCAAATGTTTGAATTACCCTAGATGCACAGAACACATGAAAGTCAAGAAGAATGACCAAAATGTGAATGCTTCACTCCTTCTTTAAAAGGGGAACAAGAATACCCTTGGCACGGAATACGGAGGCAACGTTTAGAACAGAGGCAGAAGGAACACCCATTCAGAGCCTGCCCCACATGTGGCCCATACATATACAGCCACCCAATTCAATAAGATGGGTAAAGCAAAGAAGTGCAAGCTGACAGGAACCAGATGTAGATCTCTCCTGAGAGACACAGCCATAATACAGCAAATACATATGAAAATGCCAGCAGCAAACCACTGAACTGAGAACGGGACCCCTGTTGAAGGAATCAGAGAAAGGACTGGAAGAGCTTGAAGGGGCTTGAGACCCCGTATGAACAACAATGCCAACCAACCAGAGCTTCCAGGTACTAAGCCACTACCCAAAGACTATATATGGACTGACCCTGGGCTCCAACCTCATAGGTAGCAATGAATAGCCTAGTAAGAGCTCCAGTGGAAGGGGACGCCCTTGGTCTTGCTGAGACTGAACATCTAGTGAACGAGATTATTGGGGGAAGGGTGGTAATGGGGGGAGGATGGTGATGGGAACACCATATAGAAGGGGGAGGGGAGTTAGGTGATGTTGGTCCGAAACTGGGAAGGGAATAACAATCTAAATGTAAATAAGAAATACTCAAGTTAATAAAGAAAAAAAGAAATGCAAAACCTAGGAAAGAGGTCAGGAACTACAGATGCAAGGACGCTCAACACCAGAAGACTAGAGAAAGAGGAGAGACCTTCCTGTGTAGGAGATAACTTAGAAGTCAAAGAAAATGCAAAACATAAAAAACTTCTAACACAAAACATCCAGGAAATCTAGGACATAGTGAAAAGACCAAATCAAAGAATAATAGGAATTGGAGAGAGTGAAGATTCCCAGCTCACAGAACCAGAAAACTACTTCAACAAAAGCATAAAACCTCCCCGACCTAAAGAAAGAGATGGTCATAAATGTACAAGAAGCTTATAGAACACTAAATAGATTGGACCTAAAAAGAAAATAGTCTCGTTGCATAATAATCAAAACACCAGGGGGCTGGAGAGATGACTCAGAGGTTAAGAGCACTGACTGCTCTTCCAGAGGTCCTGAGTTCAATTCCCAGCAACCACATGTTGGCTCACAACCATCTGTAATGGGATTAGATGCCCTCTTCTAGTGTGTCTGAAGATAGCGACAGTGTATTCACAGACATGAAATAAACAAATGATCACAACACCAAATGCACAAAACAAATAAAGAATATTGAAAGTGGTAAGGGGGAAAGGTTAAGTAACATATAAAGGCAGACCTATCAGAATTACACCAGATTTCTCAACAGAGACCTTAAAAGTCAGAAGAGCCTGGACAGAAGTCATGCAGACCCTAAAAGAACACAAATGCCAGCCCAGGCTACTATTCTCTGCAAAACTCTCAATCATCATACATGGAGAAACCAAGATATTCCATGAAATAAACATATTTAAACAATATCTATCTACCAATCCAGCACTGCAGAGAATACTGTAAGAAAAACTCCATCACAAGGAGATTACCTTAACCAAAGAAAAACAAGAAATTAATCTTCTCACAACAAAACCAAATGGAAAGAATCACATACACATAATGTCACCTACAACAGCAAGCATAACAGCAACTGACAATCATTTGTCTTTAATATCTATCAATATCAAATGACTCAATTCCCCAATGAAAAGACATAAGCTCACAGACTGTATATGCAAGTAGGATCCAGCATTTTGCTGCATATGAGAAATACACCTGAATGACAAAGACAAACCCTACCTCGGAGTAAAAGGCTGGGAAAAAAACTTCCAAGCAAATGGTCCCAAGGAACAAGCAGGAATTGCCATCCTAATATCCAATAAAATAGACTTTAAACCAAAAATTACCAAGCAAGATGGGGAAGGACACTTCATATACATCAAAGGAAAAAAATCCACCAAGAGAAAGTCTCGATATGAACATCTCTGTAACCCAAACTCAAGGGTACCCCTACAGTCACATACATAAAAGAAACTTTACTAAAGCTCAAAACACACACTGAACCCCACACAATAATAGTGGGAGACTTCAGCAACCCATCCTAAGCAAAAGACAGGTCCTTAGAGTAAAAACTGAACAGAGACCCAATGAAATTAATAGAGGTTATGAAGCAAATGGATTTAACAGGTATATACAGAACATTTCATACTAAAAGAAAATATACGAGAGTCCGGGGCCGGCGGATCCCTGCCCTCAGCAGCTCTCTGCTCCCAGACCCCCTGGAGGGGAGTTCTCGCCGCCTGGTCGGGCGGGCACTCCTGAGGCAGCAGAGCAGAGGAGACCACCAACGCTGCCCACCCCTGCCCACATCCCTGGCCCGGGAGGAAACTGTATACGGCCTCTGGGTACCCGTAGAGGAGGGCCCAGGAGCAGCAGGTCCACTTCGTCTGAGACACCGCACCTGAAGGGACCGACCGCATAAACAGTTCTCTGCACCCAAATCCCGTGGGAGGGAGAGCTAAACCTTCAGAGAGGCAGACAAGCCTGGGAAACCAGAAGAGACTGCTCTCTGCACACATTACTGAGTCCAGAGGAAAACACCAAGCTCCATCTGGAACCCGGGTGCACAGAGGCTCCCGGAAAGGGAAGAGCAGATCTTCTTGGTTGCTGCCACCGCAGAGAGCCGGTGGGCAGCACCCCTCGAGCGAACTTGAGCCTCGGGACCACAGGTAAGACCAACTTTTGCTGCAAGTGACCTGCCCAGAACTCAAGACACAGGTCCACAGGAACAGCTGAAGACCCTGAGAGGAAAAACTACACGCCCGAAAGCAGAACACTCTGTCCCCATAACTGACTGAAAGAAGAGAGGAGAACAGGTCTACAGCACTCCTGACACACAGGCTTATAGGACAGTTTAGCCACTGTCAGAAATAGCAGAACAAAGTAACACTAGAGATAATCTGATAGCGAGAGGCAAGCGCAGGAACCCAAGCAACAGAAACCAAGACTACATGGCACCATCGAGCCCAATTCTCCCATCAAACAAAACATGGAATATCCAAAAACACCAGAAAAGCAAGATCTAGATTCAAAATCATATTTGATCATGATGCTGGAGGACTTCAAGAAAGACATGACGAACTCCCGTAGAGAACAAGTAGAAGCCTACAGAGAGGAATCGCAAAAATGCCTGAAAGAATTCCAGGAAAACATAAATAAACAAGTAGAAGCCCATAGAGAGGAGACACAAAAATCCCTGAAAGAATTCCAGGAAAACACAATCAAACAGTTGAAGGAATTAAAAATGGAAATAGAAGGAATCAAGAAAGAACACATGGAAACAATCCTGGATATAGAAAACCAAAGGGAGAGACAAGGAGCCTTAGATACAAGCATCACCAACAGAATACAAGAGATGGAAGAGAGAATTTCAGGAGCAGAAGATTCCATAGAAATCATTGACTCAACTGTCAAAGATAATGCCAAAGCGGAAAAGCTACTGGTCAAAAAACATACAGGAAATCCAGGACTCAATGAGAAGATCAAACCTAAGGATAATAGGTATAGAAGAGAGTGAAGACTCCCAGCTCAAAGGACCAGTAAATATCTTCAACAAAATCATAGAAGAAAAACTTCCCTAACCTAAAAAAAGAGATACCCATAGGCATACAAGAAGCCTACAGAACTCCAAATAGATTGGACCAGAAAAGAAACACCTCCCATCACATAATAGTCAAAACACCAAACGCACAAAATAAAGAAAGAATATTAAAAGCAGTAAGGGAAAAAGGCCAAGTAACATATAAAGGCAGACCTATCAGAATCACACCAGATTTTCGCCAGAAACTATGAAGGCCAGAAGATCCTGGACTGATGTCATACAGACCCTAAGAGAACACAAATGCCAGCCCAGGTTACTGTATCCTGCAAAACTCTCAATCAACATAGATGGAGAAACCAAGATATTCCATGACAAAACCAAATTTACACAATATCTTTCTACAAATCCAGCACTACAAAGGATAATAAATGGTAAAGCCCAACATAAGGAAGCAAGCTATACCCTAGAAGAAGCAAGAAACTAATCGTCTTGGCAACAAAACAAAGAGAAGAAAAGCACACAAACATAACCTCACATCCAAATATGAATACAACAGGAAGCAATAATCACTATTCCTTAATATCTCTCAACATCAATGGCCTCAACTCCCCAATAAAATAAAAAGACATAGATTAACAAACTGATATGCAACGAGGACCCTGCATTCTGCTGCCTACAGGAAACACACCTCAGAGACAAAGACAGACACTACCTCAGAGTGAAAGGCTGGAAAACAACTTTCCAAGCAAATGGTCAGAAGAAGCAAGCTGGAGTAGCCATTCTAATATCAGATAAAATCAATTTTCAACTAAAAGTCATCAAAAAAGATAAGGAAGGACACTTCATATTCATCAAAGGAAAAATCCACCAAGATGAACTCTCAATCCTAAATATCTATGCCCCAAATACAAAGGGCACCTACATACGTAAAAGAAACCTTACTAAAGCTCAAAACGCACATTGCACCTCACACAAAAATAGTAGGAGATTTCAACACCCCACTCTCATCAATGGACAGATCATGGAAACAGAAATTAAACAGAGACGTAGACAGACTAAGAGAAGTCATGAGCCAAATGGACTTAACGGATATTTATAGAACATTCTATCCTAAAGCAAAAGGATATACCTTCTTCTCAGCTCCTCATGGTACTTTCTCCAAAATTGACCATATAATTGGTCAAAAAACGGGCCTCAACAGGTACAGAAAGATAGAAATAATCCCATGCAAGCTATCGGACCACCACGGCCCAAAAGCTGGTCTTCAATAACAATAAGGAAGAATGCCACATATACGTGGAAATTGAACAATGCTCTACTCAATGATAACCTGGTCAAGGAAGAAATAAAGAAAGAAATTAAAAACTTTTAGAATTTAATGAAAATGAAGGTACAACATACCCAAACTTATGGGACACAATGAAAGCTGTGCTAAGAGGAAAACTCATAGCGCTTGAGTGCCTGCAGAAAGAAACAGGAAAGAGCATATGTCAGCAGCTTGACAGCACACCTAAAAAAGCTCTAGAACAAAAGAAGCAAATACACCCAGGATGAGTAGAAGGCAGGAAATAATCAAACTCAGAGCCGAAATCAACCAAGTAGAAACAAAAAGGACCATAGAAAGAATCAACAGAACCAAAAGTTGGTTCTTTGAGAAAATCAACAAGATAGATAAACCCTTAGCCAGACTAACGAGAGGACACAGAGAGTGTGTCCAAATTAACAAAATCAGAAATGAAAAGGGAGACATAACTACAGATTCAGAGGAAATTCAAAAAATCATCAGATCTTACTATAAAAGCCTATATTCAACAAAACTTGAAAATTTGCAGGAAATGGACAATTTCCTAGACAGATACCAGGTACCGAAGTTAAATCAGGAACAGATAAACCAGTTAAACAACCCCATAACTCCTAAGGAAATAGAAGAAGTCATTAAAGGTCTCCCAACCAAAAAGAGCCCAGGTCCAGACGGGTTTAGTGCAGAATTCTATCAGACCTTCATAGAAGACCTCGCATCAATATTATCCAAACTATTCCACAAAATTGAAACAGATGGAGCACTACCAATTCCTTCTATGAAGCCACAATTACTTTTATACCTAAACCACACAAAGACCCAACAAAGAAAGAGAACTTCAGACCAATTTCCTTATGAATATCGGTGTAAAAAATACTCAATAAAATTCTGGCAAACTGAATCCAAGAGCACATCAAAACAATCATTCACTATGATCAAGTAGGCTTCATCCCAGGCATGCAGGGATGGTTTAATATACGGAAAACCATCAACGGATCCATTATATAAACAAACTGAAAGAACAAAACCACATGATCATTTCATTAGATGCTGAGAAAGCATTTGACAAAATTCAACACCCTTCATGATAAAAAGTCCTGAAAGAATAGGAATTCAAGGCCCATCCCTAAACATAGTAAAAGCCATATACAGCAAACCAGTAGCTAACATTAAACTAAATGGAGAGAAACTTGAACCAATCCCACTAAAATCAGGGACTAGACAAGGCTGCCCACCCCCCCCCTACTTATTCAATATAGTTTTTGAAGTTCTAGCCAGAGCAATCAGACAACAAAAGGAGGGCAAGGGGAAACAGATCGGAAGAGAAGAAGTCAAAATATCACTATTTGCAGATGATATGATAGTATATTTAAGTGATCCCAAAAGTTCCACCAGAGAACTACTAAAGCTGATAAACAACTTCAGCAAAGTGGCTGGGTATAAAATTAACTCAAATAAATCAGTAGCCTTCCTCTACACAAAAGAGAAACAGGCCGAGAAAGAAATTAGGGAAATGACACCCTTCATAATAGATCCAAATAATATAAAGTACCTCGGTGTGACTTTAACCAAGCAAGGGAAAGATCTGTACAACAAGAACTTCAAGAATCTGAAGAAAGAAATTGAAGAAGATCTCAGAAGATGGAAAGATCTCCCATGCTCATGGATTGGCAGGATTAATATAGTAAAAATGGCCATTCTACCAAAAGCGATCTACAGATTCAATGCAATCCCCATCAAAATACCAATCCAATTCTTCAAAGAGTTAGACAGAACAATTTGCAAATTCATCTGGAATAATAAAAAACCCAGGATAGCTAAAACTATCCTCAACAATAAAAGGACTTCAGGGGGAATCACTATCCCAGATCTCAAGCAGTATTACAGAGCAATAGTGATAAAAACTGCATGGTATTGGTACAGAGACAGACAGATAGACCAATGGAACAGAATTGAAGACCCAGAAATGAACCCACACACCTATGGGCACTTGATTTTTGACAAAGGAGCCAAAAACCATCCAATGGAAAAAAGATAGCATTTTCAGCAAATGGTGCTGGTTCAACTGGAGGTCAACATGTGAAGAATGCAGATCGATCCATGCTTATCACCCTGTACAAAGCTTAAGTCCAAGTGGATCAAGGACCTCCACATCAAACCAGATACACTCAAACTAATAGAAGAAAACTAGGGAAGCATTTGGAACACATGGGCACTGGAAAAATTTCCTGAACAAAACACCCATGGCTTATGCTCTAAGATCAAGAATCGACAAATGGGATCTCATAAAACTGCAAAGCTTCTGTAAGGCAAAGGACACTGTGGTTAGGACAAAACGGCAACCAACAGATTGGGAAAAGATCTTACCAATCCTACAACAGATAGAGGGCTTATATCCAAAATATACAAAGAACTGAAGAAGTTAGACAGCAGGGAGACAAATAACCCTATTAAAAAATGGGGTTCAGAGCTAAACAGAGAATTCACAGCTGAGGAATGCCGAATGGCTGAGAAACACCTAAAGAAATGTTCAACATCGTTAGTCATAAGGGAAATGCAATCAAAACAACCCTGAGATTTCACCTCACACCAGTGAGAATGGCTAAGATCAAAAAACTCAGGTGACAGCAAATGCTGGCGAGGATGTGGAGAAAGGGGGAACACTCCTCCATTGTTGGTGGGTTGCAGACTGCTACAAACCATTCTGGAAATCAGTCTGGAGGTTCCTCAGAAATTGGACATTGAACTGCCTGAGGATCCAGCTATACCTCTCTTGGGCATATACCCAAAAGATGCCCCAACATATAAAAAAGACACGTGCTCCACTATGTTCATCGCAGCCTTATTTATAATAGCCAGAAGCTGGAAAGAACCCAGATGCCCTTCAACAGAGGAATGGATACAGAAAATGTGGTACATCTACACAATGGAATATTACTCAGCTATCAAAAAACAATGACTTTATGAAATTGTAGGCAAATGGTTGAACTGGAAACTATCATCCTGAGTGAGCTAACCTAATCACAGAAAGACATACATGGTATGTACTCATTGATAAGTGGCTATTAGCCCAAATGCTTGAATTACCCTAGATGCCTAGAACAAATGAAACTCAAGATTTGATGATCAAAATGTGAATGCAGATTTTCCTGAGAGACACAGCCAGAATACAGCAAATACAGAGGCGTATGCCAGCAGGAAACCACTGAACTGGAGAACAGGACCCCTGTTGAAGGAATCAGAGAAAGAACTGAAGAGCTTGAAGGAGCCTGAGACCCCATATGTACAGCAATGCCAACCAACCAGAGCTTCCAGGGACTAAGCCACTACCCAAAGACTATACATGGACTGACCCTGGACTCTGACCTCATAGGTTGCAAATGAATATCCTAGTAAGAGCACCAGTGGAAGGGGAAGCCCTGGGTCCTGCTAAGACTGGAACCCCTAGTGAACTAGACTGTTGGGGGAGAGGGCAGCAATGGGGGAGGGTTGGGAGGGAACACCCATTAGGAAGGGGAGGGGGGAGGGGATGTTTGCCCGAAACCGAAAGGGAATAACACAAATGTATATAAGAAATACAAGTTAATATTAAAAAAAAAAAAGAGATCTTACTCATAGAATCAAAGTGGGGTAAGTAAATCTGAATTCTCACTTAGGTTCTTCTAACGTTATATCTCTTTATGACTCACAAATTTCCTTTCAAAGACGTCTATGAATATGTGGGATGTATTTAATATAATATAGTTAATAAAATTTTAAGATTAGTGATGCTCTGAAAAGTTATAATTCTCCATAAATAATCATAGTGTGTCTTGATAGCAATAATGATCTTTCAGAAAAATTTTATATTTTAAAATAATTTCTTAATAAACACAATATATTACAATCTCTTTTAATTTTATATGAAAATAGTTTTCCATACAACATATCCTTATTACAGTTTTACCTTCCCAAATTTTCTCAAATCTTCCCCAGTTCCTCACCTATCAAATGCATACCTTTTCCCTCTCATTAGAACACAAACAAGCATATAATGATAATATGCAAAAACAAAAAAGAAACAGGCAGAAAAAGAGCCAAAAATTACATAATAAACAGAGACACACATATTCACTCACACATAATTTCCATTGAAACACTAAACCAGAAACTAATGCACATGCACACACACACACACACACACACACACACACACACACAAACACATACACACAGACATGCATTTAAGCACACACACATGCACACACACAGACACACACACACACACACACACACACACACACACACACACATGAATTTTATAACATATTATTTAAAAGCAGACAACCCCCCAGTGAAAAGCTTGGGGACAAAACATTATGAGAGAGGAACACCAAAATTGCCATTGAATTCATTTCATGTTGGCAATTTACTGCTAAGCATGAGATCTGGTCTTAGAAGTGGCTTGTATAGCCACTGAGACTCTCTTGGAGAAAACTAACTGTTCATTTGTGAGTAGTTATCAACTAAAGGCAGCTTCTGGCTTAGGGATGAGAGCTTGTACCCACTGCCCCTCTCAGTGCTGGGACTCCATCTGGCCCAGACAATTTGTAGGCACTGTGCATGCTGCCATAGTCTTGTAAATTCATATGTGTATCAGTCCAGCTGTCTTTAGAAGGCCTTGTTTTCTTGCTCTCCTATTCTCATTTCAAAACTACATCACAAATAAAATCAAACACCTTTTTCTTGTGGCCCTCAGTTCAAAGTCTCTGCCTATATTTCTTCAGAGAGCATCATACAGTATGCACTTTCCTAGGTTTTTTTCTTTGGCTTGGCATTTATAAGTGTATTTGCCTTTATAAATGTGTATGAGCTCACTTTCTTTCACTGTTCTATAAGTATTAGGAGACTTTACTCAGGGTCCAGGCAAGAAGACAAACTGCTCTAAGGAGTAAAACAAGACAATCAACTGAAGAAATTATGTAATAGTTTGAGATTTATAAGGATAAAAAAATTATAAAGAGCAGAACCAGCAAGAGTATTATTATACCTAAAGGGCTCTGAGGATTTCTATAATCAACAGCCAAATTCCTTAACAGGATGAGACAATAACAGGTGTAAATAGGAGAGTACCCAGCTATTTCTGCAGGTTATCACGGACTTTATTTATCTTCTATTGGAGAGCACATAACCCTGGAGTGTTCTGCTATAATTCCCATTGTAAATGAGGAAATTATGTGACTAACCGGATAAAGTCAGTTATTTGCCATGGCACAAATCTGTAGACAAATGAATTCTGTCTTATGATTCATTTGGTCTAAAATATATACCCTAGTCAAACAAGACTTTGTGTAAGTACTTAAATGGCACACTCTATGAACCCATATATTATTAAGCTAGCAGACATTTAAGAGTCTATCTCACTCATTGTTGAATCTGTGAAATAGAAAAGTATGAATGATATATAATAAATTATTACTCACAGGAACTAGATTGATATAATTTTCAATACACAAAACTGCCCCAGGGAGGTGGTAACCTCACTCTGGATGCAAAGCTAGAGGCACTAGAATCCCATAAGGAAAAATAGACATGAGATGGAGACCAAGGATAGTTAATACTTTGCCTCTCAGTGCCTCCAATTCCAGTGGTGCAGTTGATGGCTAGCCTGGTGACTATAATCATAATGACACCCTTGCAACTAGCTTGAAAATGGGAGAATTAAAAGAGGATGTGGTAAAGAAAGCAGAACTACAGCACTATTTCTCTTCCACAGTATCAGGATGAGTTAGCATATGTAATATATCTATGAGGTGCTCAGGTACATATACTATGCCAACTGATTAAAAATTGTTATAGTTTCATTTGTTTCTCTATAATGACATGCAAATATTTTGGTGACTGAATTCTGACATAGAAATATAAAAAGAAAAATAATATGAGAAAACAGTAAAGAATTAAGAAAACATAAGTAAATTTGACTGTCATAATGTTAACTAGACAGCTTTATTTGTGTGTATCAAGTGTGTATGGTTGCAGGTTCTAAGGACTTAGAATAACCACATAGACTATCAAAAGACTGGCTAGCGTGAATACAATGTACAGAAAATAGAAAATATGACACAGTTGAATGTCCATTTATATTGTGAAGTGCTTCCAGTAAGTCCTGCATGTGAGAAATTTATGTTAACAGAGGTACAGATAGAGACAAAAATGGAAATAGAGATATGTTTCTCTTTGATTTTTAGGCTTTAAAGAACTTTTCCATCTTTCATACAATTAAAAGTTTACTTCACAAAAAAATTATTCTTTGTGAATTAAATTCTGCAATATTATAATCTTTGTTCATAAATATAAACTTCATTCCCTATTGTTAGGACAAATTTAAATCTCTCCTCATGGAAGACAAAAGTCACCGAAATATCAGTATAGGTAAACAAATCCTATCAGGGAAAGTAATTGTCACTGAATTTGATCAACAATGCACTGTATTCAATGATGAATGTTCACCCCTGCAGTCATTTAGGAGATCTTCCATATTTTTAATAGCTGTCTGTAAACTCCTTTCATAGCCATCTTCATATCTTTGATTCCTCGGTGTAGATCACAGGTTCAGAAAAGGCACCAACTGCATCAAATATAGCCAGATACTTATCCAAGTGTGTGGAGGGAAGGCCATGTATAGACAAATATCAAGGACCAAAGAACAGGATCAATAAACAGAGATGTGAGCAGAAAGTGGACAAAGCTTTTGGAGGAACCACTTGAGGAATGTTTCTGAACAGTGACTATTATGACAATATAAGATATGACCAGTATGAAAAAGGAGCCTACAGAGATGAAGCCACTGTTGGCTGAAACCATTAATTCTAATTGGTTGGTATCTACACAAGCAAGTCTGATGAACCGAGGAAGGTCACAGTAAAAGCTATCCAAAATATTTGGTCCACAGAATGGTAAATTTACTATATAAACAAATTGTGAATGCATAAGACCCAACCACCCAGGCATCATCTAAGATGAAAATGCACATTTTTGCATTTAATGGTCAAATAATGAGCTTACAAATGGCTATATCTATCATATGCCATGCTCCATCCTCCACACCACCAATGCATGGATGAAAAAGATTTGAGGATGCAACCGTTAAAGGAGATGACTTTTTGCTTTCTGAATAGGTCATAAATCATCTTGGGACAAGTAAACAGGAAACACCTAAGTCAATGAAGGAGATTAATAACAGAGTACATGGAGAATGTAAACGAGGATAGAAGCACTGTGAAATGATGAGGGAGTTTTCCCATCCTTGCTACCATGTAAAAAACACTGAAGCAAAACACAAAGAGAAGTACTTCCATCTTCCAGGGTTGGTGAGTCCCAGAACATAAAATTCCTGGACACAACAGAGTGATTTGTTCCTTCCATTTCTTGTTTTTGGCCACCTGAAGGACAGCAGTACAAAAAACTATAAGTTATGACAATTATATATTAGTCCCCAAAAAGGGACTTGGGAAATCTTTCTTCAGTGGTAAAACTTTTCATAAGATGAATAGAAAGAACAAGGCCATGGTTACTTATCAGGGCTCTGAAAAAAAAGAAAGAAAAATAGCTTTCATTAAATGTTCAAAAGAAGGTTTTGAGTTTTTGAAAACCTTTTGATTGATCAATAAACCTTATCATTTAAAGATGAATAGCCATCTATAGGAAAAGTGGTATTTAATGCATGTCTTTCAACATATAAGGGGACATTCTTGTCCAAACAAGGGAAACACCTGAAATATGGGCAGAAGGAATCTTGGAAGAGCTTTCATGAAAGGAAAAAAGGAAGTGAAAGGTTGTGAAGGAAGGAAAAAGGAAGGAAGGACAGAGGGGAGAGGAACAAATAGTATATTCATTTAAGAAAGCATTATAGAGAGAATAAAAATTTTGAAACTGGAGAAATTGAATGAAAATGCAAGAAAACACTGTCTTTAGAAATAGCAAACAACTAGAAATTTCATTTCTTTGTCAACATCAAAAGGAATTTTGAAAGCATGATTATATAATGATCATCTATATATAATACAAATGAATGTATATGGTTCATGACATATATATTACTCCCATAATAAACTAATGAACAATTAGCTCACATACTTATTGTGTAGAGAACATTGATAATAGCCTCTCAGCGATTTCTAAGTATGCAACTCACTATTATCGTTGTCCCTAATCACCATGATACCATATCTTCCTTCCTTTGGTTGACAAGAATGAAATCTAGGGCCTTATATGTTGAAAGATAGTGGTTACATACCAAGTCTTTATTTTAAAATTATTATGGAGATGGCTATATGCTGAGTTCTTAAATGAATGTACTTATGTTCCCAACTCTGTCCAAGCTTCTCTTTTCAAAGACACAACCCAAACCTTTCTTTTTTGAACCTTTCATGAAAGCTCTTTTACTTGTTAATTGTTCCTATATGAAACCAAAACAGAAAAAAAGTGGTTATTATGCCCTATAGACTTTTAAATACAGACCACACAGCAAAAGCCTGTGGCACCTGTCGTGTTCCATCCATATAATGGCGGGATTAGAGTGATTGCCTTCCAGTATGAAAACAATTCGATGTCTAATTTCACATTCTAGCTAAGTATTTGTCTATAAAACATGATGCATAGGTCAGAATCACTACCTTGGAAAGCTCACCTCATGAGCAGAAAATTTAATCCTCTGAAGGAAGCCATGCTGTAGTAGAAGGCAATTTGTTCAAATCTCTGAAATAAAAAGAATTTGTCCTGTGTTTTAGGTTCATTTGTCATTAGAGATAAAATAAATCATGGACAAAAGATGGGCTTTAAATACAGAAAAACAAAATAAAACCCATTGTTCAGCCACTAGCAATTTAATAGATATATAGTTCATTAATCTATTGCATAAATGTAAATATTGAGTTTTCATTACATTTTGAACATAACAAGTATTCAAAACCACACATTCAGTATATAGGTATTCACATTCTATGTGATAATTAATAAATATTGATACTAATGTTTTATTCACTTTTTCCATGATACTGTGAATTTATTTCATGAATACATAAAATAAATAAATATATGAAAAAGGGAAACAGAGAGCATGAAATTTTATTTCTGAAAGACCTTTCAAAATATACTAACTGTCCCCTTCAAAGATTTTTAAAATATATTAACTATCGTCTATTCAATGATAAAGTATAGTGTTCATGTTACTTAGTAATTACAGTATACTATCAATGTAATTTAAATATATTTTTCTCAAAGGAAATTATGTGTCTCCTTAATGCTTATAATTAACTAAATGTAACTCACTAAATGTTCCTTCTCAACTAGACACAACTCCAACAGATTTAAGGACTACAGCTGTTGTCTTGTGTAATCATTTTTAACACTCCATCATGTTTATAAATATTTTCTGGAAACATGGGGAAAGATTTTAGTTTAGTTACTTTTAAATACACCTAAAAAAATACGGATTATAATTTTAAAGACAAAAAGAAACTGTGCAGAATTTAAAGTGACAAAAGGAAAGTAGATATCAAATAATAATAAAAAGTAAAAGAAAAAGATCTTTACCAATCCCTAAAACTGATAGAGGCCCAAATCCAAAATATACAAGAACTCACAAACATAGACTGGGAGACAAAAACCCTATTAATGGGGTTTGAGCTAAACAAAAGAACCACAGCTGAGGAATGCCGAATGGCTGAGAAACACCTAAAGAAATTCAGCATTCTTTAGTCATAAGGAAATACAGATCAAAACAACCTGAGATTCTACCTCCCGCAGTCAGAATGGCTAAGATCAAAAAACTCAGGTGACATGGTGCCCCAGTAGATGTAAAGAAAGAGCAACACTCCTCCATTGTTGGTGGGATTGCAGACGGTACAACCATTCTGGAAATCAGTCTGGAGGTTCCTCAGAAAATTGGACATTGAACTACCTGAGGACAGCTATGCTTCTCTTGACCATATACTCAAAGGACGTCCCAAAATATAACAAAGACACCTGCTCCACACTATGTTCATAGCAGCCTTATTTATAATAGCCAGAAATGGAAAAGAATTTGGTACCCCTTCAACAGAGGAATGGATACAAAAAAATGTGGTACATCTACAATGGAATATTACTCAGCTATCAAAAACAATGACTTTATGAAATTCACTTAGGTAAATGGATGGAACTGAAGAATATCATCCTGGTGAGATGACAATCACAGACAAACACACATGATGCACTCATTGATAAGTGGCTATTAGCCCAAATGCTTGGTGCCCTAGATTCACAGAACACATGAAACTCAATAAGGATGACCAAAAATGGAATGCTTCACTCCTTCTTTAAAGAACAAGAATATATTGGGAGGGAATAGGAAGGAAAAGTTTAGACAGAGGCTGAAGGAACGCCCGTTAAGAGCCAGCCCCACATGTGACCCATACATATACAGCCACCAAACTAGATAAGATGAAGCAAAGAAGTGCTGGCTGACAGGAACCGGATATAGATCTGAACTGAGAATGGGACCCCCGTTGAAGGAATCAGAGAAAGGACTAAAAGAGCTTGAAGGGGCTTGAGACCGCATATGAAAAACAATGCCAACCAACCAGAGCTTCCAGGACTGAAGCCACTGCAAGACCTGGGAAACACAGTTTAGTATTTCATAGTCAATTCAGACTGACTGTGGGTCACATGTGGGCAACTCTGAGCATTTCCTTCCAAAAATGATATATTCCCGATGGCCGATGCGACTGGTCGTCATGACCAGTTTCATGTGAAATATAATTTCATAAAGTCATTATTTTGACAGTGTGTTGAAAGTGGGCAGGACGTCTCATGTTCTTTAATATGACATTTAGTTGAAAGCCTCTATCGATTTTGAAGACAATGAATAACTGCTGTTATTTGATAATCATTTGAAAGATTACTGTTGGCGTGAGAGACATATTTAAATTACATTGATGAATTACTAGTGAAGTACAAAAATCTTTTAGAGACAGTGCATTTCTTTTATTTATTTATTCAGGAAAGAGTAGATGTGGTTTTAAAATGCTTGTTATGGCGTGAAAAACTGTCGTGTTGTTATGCAATAGATGACATATGTCTATTGCTGACAGACAAAATTTCAGATTTGACAGAAGATGAGGCTGAACATTTACAGTGTTTGATTTCATGTGTGTGGTTTCTCAGAAACATTTCACCATGTTATTGAACTTTGGTTTTAACAGCCATCATCATCTTCTTCAACAGGCTATGGAAGTGTGTGTGTGTGTGCAGTGCAGAGTCTTTCCTTCCTTCCTTCCTTCATCCTCGCTTCTGCCTACTACGACAGAAATCTAGAACGCCGAAGACGATGATTGCTGCAATCCCCAAAATTATTATGAGAACTGCTATGCTATTCTGTCTTTATGAAAGTTTCAGGACTCAGCATGACCTATTCGGCAACGGTGCATCATAAATCTTTCAAAATGATGATACTATAAACAGGCATGGCATATGATATATATAACCATTTATAACCTCATTGACCGACATGGAATGCAAAATGCATTTCATGACTTTCAATTTAATTAAGTTTCATGGGAAGATATGCGTGACTACCTACTGCTGATGACTGTCTTCCATGAGGATTGGGCAATCACAGCAACAGAATGAAGATTGTTATGAACAGATATTATATTGCAGGAGGCTAATGCAGAAATTTTGTGAAATAAATTAATTGTATGTCAGATGAAAAGTTCTTTGGAAGCAAAACTGAATCTTTCCTCTGCATGCAAGAACCTGAAAATGCATTGACATTCAGCTGGGTCGCCTGCATTGAACTGATTTAAAATCAATATTATGAACGATCAATTGCACATTTTTTCATGTTTTTCTTTTATGAGTCAGCCGCCGTGTTGCGTGTGAAGCAGATGAAAGCTGAGCAGTACTGTCAGTTGACGTGCGTACGTGCTTTCCCATTTGAAAGCTGAACTGAAGTGTCATGTAATTATGATCACCAGGCTATGCACCACTGAGTGGAGGCACCGAAATTTCCTTGTAAATTCATTTTCAGGTGCCTCTTTCTGAGATTCGGCAATGAGATAGACAACAAGCCACACTGGCTACACAAGTGACTGACTGAGATGCAAATGAAGCATGAACAAGTGTGCCATGTAGTCTTCATTTAATGCAACACCACTAGGAACATAACTGTCAATAGAGAACAGAGCAAAGTCGTGATAACCTGCAGAAAGCTGCTTTGAAGTCACCTGTTGATATCGTCCTGTTGAAAATTTAGTTGTTGATATAAATCCTCAGGCCCCTGTAGGTGGAATAATACTGGCTGTCGTAACTCTTGCAACAATAAATCTCAAACTATTATATAATTTCTTCAGTTAGAACAATATTTACTCGCCAAACATTTATCTTCTTCCTATAGAACAGTGAGAGTGAGCCCATATAAAGGCAAATGCACGTATAAATGTAGTAAGCTGGGAAGTGCATACTGTAAAGGTGTTTGAAAACAAAAGACAGCAGGACAGCTACACATTTGAACTGGCAGCAGATCTGGGCCAGATGGAGGTCCCAGCACTGAGACGTGAGGCTGTGCTAATCCCAAGCCAGAAGCTGCCTTTTAGTTGATGGCTACTCACAAATGGTGGTTGAGAGAATGCTGCTGTATATAAGCCACTTCTTTTTTTTTGCGGAAGCATTAGCCATTTCTTGCTATACGTTGAGTGTTATTCCTTTCAGACTCTACGACAGGCCCCAATCTGGACCGCTGGGAGTTCAATAAGACAGATAAATGGCAGTGCCAACGCGGTGAGCCAAGGCAGTGACCAGGTCTGACTTTACCGGTGTGTGTGTGTGTGTGTGTGGAAAACATGCATCTGATGAGGCTGAAGAACTGGGGAAGATTTGAGAAATTTGGAAGAGCAAACTGTAATGAAACTGTTGTGTGAAAACACATGAAACAAAGTTATATTGCTGTGTGCATGGGTATTTTAAAATACTATATGAGAGCTTTCGAGCATCATATCTTAAAATTTTATTATGTTATAAATGCATCCACTGACCAGAATCGTTTGAGGTTGTGTTGGTCGAATATGACACGGAAGCTGTGTCCTTGCGATCTGTGTGGATGCTGAAAATTTGCGATGATGGTGATGTGGTGTGTGCAAGGCATGAGCGTTCGACGTTTCTTTCAAGAATAATTTGTTTGGTTTATTGTGTATGTGAGTTGCTAAGCGATGTTCGAACGCCAGAGAAAGGGCGTTACATTACGTGGTTGGCGGGGCGGACGGTGACGGATGTTCAGGACGGCTACGGGTGGCGCGCCGGACGAAGGCGATTTTGCCTGGATGTTGATTCGGCGGACGCTGACTGAAGCCTCGGAAGGAGGATTCAGATCCTCGCGGCTGGCGGCTGGTACAGGTCGCGCAACTCGTCTTTGAAGTGAACGGGACCGGCTTTGCTGCCTGGGAGTTAATGACAGCCAGCGCATAAGTGGCACGGCACGTCTCTGGCCTACCGCTTACTGGATGGCGAATATCTATCACCTTATGTTAATCTTTTCATCTTGAAATTATTTCTTGTTACATTCAATTCGATTCTGGCCAACGTCACCAACCTCTCTATGGTGTTCCCCTCATTCAGGACTCGTTCTGTGTTTAAAGTTATCCAGTTCTTTGTTCATTATTCCCCACAGGGTGTGCATTTGTCAACCCTCTTGTTTCATCTGAGTGACTAAGCATTTGAATATCACTTATCAACAGTGCATACTGTTTCTATGATTAGACACTCAAGGATGATTCATTGTGACCACTGTGGGGCATCTGCTATGCCAAAAATGGCTATAGCTGGATCAGGCTGAACTGGTGCCTCAGGTTGCCACATTTGTTGAACATTTCACTAGCAAAGTGTGCTCTGAACCCCATTCTGTGGGGTGTGTCTTCCTGATTAACTTTTCTTGAGTTCTTTATATATTTTTGGACCAAGCCGGTCGAATGAGAACAAGCAGGTCTTTCCAATCTGACAGTTTACTCTATTTGTGTCCTTTGCCAAGCTATGCTATAGTTGACTTTCCATTGTGGTTTGAGTTCGTGTTGTACCATGCAGTTTTAACTCTGTGGCAGTCAGGATGGTGATTCCCTCGGGAAGATAAGTTTTGTTGAGAATATTTAGCTATCTGGGTTTTTTAAACGTACAGATGATTTGCCAGGTGTCTGGCTGCAGTGCACTTATATATAATGATTCTTTTAAAAGATGAAATGAAAAGCAATACGCTATTTC